>NC_079166.1:80145143-80445143 GCF_947568905.1 Ostrea edulis | reverse complement strand
GTCATATTATTAGAAAATGATGGACAAGTATATAAAGTACGAAGTTTCCATTTGATGACCATTGACCTTAATTCTCATCATCATAGTTTTTGTTAAAAACCCTTTTAAATGATTAAGATTTATTCAAAGATTATATTTTTAAAAGAATGTGACATTTACTAAGCATCATTCAACGTAGTTATGTTTAAATTGTGTCGAATGTATGCAGAAAGGCAAATTATGGTCAAAATTGTACTATGAGTGTTGTTACTTAGCAACCAAAAATATTCGTTTGTCAATATAATTGATTAATTTCATTGTGAAGTTTTTGTAGTATTTTCAAAGGCACATCAGCTCATACATTTATAATTTCCTATTTTTTACTCTAATCTAGTGATAGGGGTCGTAATATATACATTTCAGAGAAAAAAATTGCAAAAATGTACATTATATGACCTTTGACCCCGTAGACCTTTTTGAGGTCATGGGATACCTTGACAAACTTTATAAAAAAAAAATCCCTCTCCAATTCCTAACAAAAGCATATGTAATATGTCTATCCCAAATTGTGATACATGCAGATTTAAGTGGATGTAAATATATTGTCATTTAGTCTTTCAAAACCTCTAAAATGTGCCGGTAGAAAACGGGTTAAACACGGATGTTCCGAGTTACAATAGGTGTGACACGCTAAAGAACCCTCACTGCCCAATGTCCGTAAGCGCCGAGCAAAGACCTAAATTTGAAGCCCTTCGTCGATGTCTCCATATGAGTGATAAATTCTGGAGAGTGACGTTAAAACAAGATGTAATCAATCTTAAGGAGTAAGAAATCGCATCTGGAGTCATTTTGAATTACAGATTGTACCGGGAAACATCCTGTAATTACAGATTGTACCTGGAAACATCCTGTAAATTACAGATTGTACCGGGAACCATCATGTAAATTACAGACTGTACTAGGGACCATTCTGTAAATTACAGATTGTACCAGGGACCATTCTGTAAATTACAGATTGTACCAGGGACCATTCTGTAAATTACAGATTCTACCGGGAACCATCCCATAAATTACAGACTGTACCATGAAACATTCTGTAAATTACAAACTGTACCAGGGACCATCCTGTTAATTACATATTCTACCGGGAACTATCCTGTAAATTACGTATTATACTGGGAGCCATCCTGTAAATTACTTGTAATATTCATTCTGTGCAACTCACATACATGTATATCTTCATACTCGACGAAAGAAGATGGACAAGCTTGGTGAACATCAAGTCTATTCAAAACTGGACACAGAACATGAATCAGCAGGCAAGTTCACGACCCTTCCCTAAGATATGTCTTAAGATATATCCTAAGATACATAACTTAGGGGAAAAGGTAGGAACATCATGATCAACTTAGGACACGTTTTAAGATATTTCTCGACGATATCTTAGGAACACCCTAACTTAGGACGTCCTAACTGACTTGGGAACATTCTTATTCCTTTACATGTATTTATACACATGATATCCGTGGCATATCTCCGAGTGGACAATTAAAATCCATTACTTTGAATAAAGAAGAAAAACAAACAAATATACTTAGGACACTCCTTAGTCCTAGGGTAGCTTCGTGAACATGCTTGCAAGAGTTTATTTACAAATAGATACGCCTACAGTACCGTGCTAAAGTGTTGTGTAACGGCTAGTCCAAAATTAGATTGTGTACAACTATCAATAATAAGATATGTATTGATGAACTTAATCATCATTTGATCTACTTAAATGTGTAAAGAATCTTTGTACATTCATATCGTAATGATTTATATACGGGAACACGAATTTCCTCGATGCGAAGTACATGGCAAGAACAGTCCTTAATAAATAAGAGATTTTACTCGGCATCCTTACCTGACATAACACTGGCATCATTTCCTAAGTGTTTCCCTTACATTTGTACCATCCTATACCCCATGATATATCTATAACACAACTTATTCCCAAACTGAATAAATCTCCCATCTCTCCAAATATGGCGCTAAAACATGCGGTACCACGAGAGTCGCTCGTGCTGTAATTCGGCCCTCTTCAACCGTTTGCTATAAAAGCCAGGCATTTGAGACCAAGAGAGGAGAAGAGAAGAGAAGAGAGAGACTTAAGATACACTTCTCACTATAGAATGGAGCCTGAAGAGCCCAAGAGGATGGTAATTAATCAATTATCACTATTGTAATGTATTACCCGGCTAGGATTTGGTACCACCCTTTTGTGATTATTAGTCTTTGATCCGGCTGTACTGTTGCATCTATCCGGGTATCCCATTGAACCCGGTTAACTTTATATACTATTCGGGTTTCCCACATTTGATGTTTTATATATATTATCATAATTTAATATTTCATTAAATTTATCTATATTAATTAAGCCCATCTCGTGTTTGGTTTTAAATGATTCAAGGTAGATCTCAGAAACAGGAGACCCACGCATAAAATTATTGTAACCCAAGTCATTGACGGACGAAACGTTACAATTGCATTAAATATTTCATATAGCGTAAAAATGGAAAGCAAGATCATACTTCAAAACAAAATATGTATTCAAAATTATCAAAATAAAAATTGTTTTTAAGGCTGCATAGTCATGTACATATGATATTTAGCGAACGCACAAACAATTTCACTGATGTCTGGAGTACCCGATTTCACAATTACACTGGTGTTTAGAGTACCCAAGGTCACAATTACACTGATGTCTGAAGTACCCAAGGTCACAATTACACTGATTTCTGGAGTATCCATCACAATTACACTGATGTCTGGAGTAATCAAGGCGTATTGCAACGCGTATATAATTGATACGAAGTTGTAATTTGTCCACAGTAGCCGTAACTTAATGTTGGAGTTAAAACAACTTTTAACAAATAGTGCGTATTTTACACGGCGAAATTGGAAAGTACTTCTTCAATCGAGGCGTATATTAGCATGTAATATTTGTATATACATTTATTACATATTTACATGTAAGATTAAACACATCGTATATGTTTCATCTAGCTTGTTTTAAACATGTGTAGTGAAACTTTCAATATAGCGAAATGTACACGGAGTTAATACGTTTAAAAGCGACGATTTGAACATATTTTAATTGTAAGTGAATTTACAAATGGATTGCGCAGACGCACTTAAAAGACAAGGCGTTTTCTCACACATGCATGCACATATACTGTATAACAATCTAGTTTGGTATGCATGGTAAAACGGTCACTTTAAATAAGATATAATCTAGGGTAAGTTGATCGATCAAACAAAAACAAATAATAACGTCCGCAGCATACCTAGTTATAAACACGACCACTATGCTTAATAAAAGTTTGTTAAATAGTAAACAAATATTGGTTTACATTATTACTAAAACAATCGTCACCAAAAGAGAAAAGGATAATACCAGTTGCTTACTCCAAATAAACCAGTAGAAAAATATTTTTGGCTGCTTTATACCTAAGACATGCAATAACAAGTATTGGTATTCATCTTTGAGTTTTCCACAAGTACATGGAGGACTATTAGTGATGTTACAACAAATAATGTCAGAAGAAGACATCAAAGCGTTACTTTCTGTTAGTTTCTGAAACAAATCACTTTCCCTTAGCGTATCGTTGTAATGCACTGCAGCATCTGTTTTAAACGCCCAAACAGCGTGTATTGGGAACTCAAATTCAGTTTGACGGAAATAACATTTCTATATAATATTGCTTGTTGTTTAATCCGATATTCATTTGACTTTTATCCCCGTTTGTATGTTGTGACAAGTGCAGGAAGACACATGCAAGAATATAGTCTGAGTCCGAGGAATCTCGAATTACTCGTTATAAAGTAATGCTTCTTCACGACATGCATACTAACAACCTGGATGTGTGGAAAATGCTATATTTTACAAACATTTTTCGACCGATCAGATCAAGTTATTTTGAATGACAGTATAATGCCACGTTGGCACACTAAAATTGATCGATTGAGTGTTATTTAAATTTCGACCCTGTTCAGGCTATGGTGATTATGTGTGTAGGTTTTTTTATTTTACCAAAACAGACCTTTAATTTAAACTGAATTCAAAATCATGGGTTGACTGATTTCTGTTTATACATTGCAAAGTAAAGGGTAGCAATTGCACAAAATAGCTCAATGTAAGATACGCATAAGTCAAAGGCACCTTTACTACAGTATATATAGCACTTACATGCTCGGGACATGACATGTCTAAGTCGCGCTGTTATGTATATTGGGGGAAAATAATAATGACTTTAAAACAACAGTATTACCTAACAGAGAAAGTGTTTGATATCATTATACAAGTAGGCCTACATATTAGAATTATGCAATGTGAACTGATTGAAATATAGATGAAAAAATACATGCAAAAACAAAATACACTGACACATGCTGAACTCTCCAGATACTGATGAAATAGACATTCAATGCTGTATATGTTTCAACTAGTGTGATTGTCTTCTGAAAGCATTAATGTATGTTCAGCTGTATCGTATTACTAATATGTATTTAAACCCTTTCAATTGATCACAAAACACTAGACGAAAGATTAAATCCGTGTAACAAATCAGGAAGAAAAACGATGATTTTAAGACTTTTGCGATTGTCAAATCTCACAAAATCGTTTCACCAATTGTAATATTTTACACATTTTACAGCATAATTTTCCCGGAGAATTTGACAGTGGCGGATCCTGGATTTGTTGATAAAGGCGGCATGTAGTCTTTTTAAGAAAATACGTTTTTAAGGAAGTTAGCTCTTGAGTTTTTGAGCACAATTGCGCAAGATGCAACAACTAAATATTTTCTGGTTCAATACTGATCCCATTGTTGCAGACATATTACACATCTATCACTGAACCCTATCCAGTTGACAAATATGTGTCAATTCAATTTTGGAAGGGTTTTGCGGGGACTATATTTTGTGACGGCAGGATTGATTAATCAAAAAGTTCTAAATCTGTGTGATATTGCAATTTCTAGTTCATTTGATATATCTTCTATTTTTTATACACCTATACGTGTATTTCAGTTTTATGATCTATGATACAAGTAGTTGAGACTTTAAGCTAGATCAATTGTTTTAATTCATTGATTTGGTTGATATATTTTTCCAAATATAACACCGATTCTTCGAAAGGTCTAAGCTAATTTACTCGAACTTTTGTATATTTTTTTTATTTTGCCAATAATTTAAAAATTGGTCTCCAACCCCCGCTTTTTTTTTTACTTCAATTTTAAATTGTAAGACAAGACCTTGAAAACTATGTAAAATTTTAGAGATTGACATTTTTCCTAACAAGTCTTTATAAACTCTAAAATTTGATGTTATGATTTTTTTTCTGATATCCTGTGCAAAAAGGTCATGATTTATTTCAATTACCTGTATTAAACTTTTTTTATTTGTATTGTTAGAAGACATGAATATGTATATATTTTATCTTCAGCTGCTTTCCAAAGAGAACGGTATGGAAATAATAAGTCAACTGCATGCAATATATCTATTAATTTCATTTAGATCTATACTTAGTTATAAGTAAATGTAACTACTTTAAAGTGCTATTTCCCATGAGGCGCTCCCTTTAACGACGTGTTATATCATGATATGGTGGGAAATGGTGGATCATGAATCTCCACAACAGATCAAACGTAGACAAGCAATGTATAGTGATCATTACCTCAAGCAAGGACATGTAGAAAGGTAATGTGTGCTATGATTTAACTGTAAAGTGAATTTATATGTTTAGTATATTATCATGATTCACTATAAAAAGAGAATCAAACGACAAACAATCGATGTTCATCTACTGGTATTGACAAAGTATGTGTGGGTTAAATGTAGAAAAGTGTGACCACGCAAGTTTAAACGATAAAAAAACTACAAATGTGTTTTCTACTTTTAAGTAGGAAGAAACAAGTAACAAACATGTCGGTTAACTATAGAAATGTTGGATGACAAGGTTTAAATGACCTTAAAGATAACTGAGTTCGAAATATGTTCTTGTTTGTTAACTGTAAACCAATCTGTCCTCCGTTATCTGATCGGCATTTCTTTTTGACATTTTGTATTGGATCATCTGCACTAGACGATGAATTAAACACGCATTGGTCTGTGAAAATACGTCGTCATAAACATTGAAATTAGTGAGGATTCCTCCTCCTAAAATGACGTCGCTTTTGGATACGCAGTCTAACCTTCAAGTGTCAACACAGTAGTCAACCGAGTAAGTACATCAGTATTGTAACGATGCAGATGCGCGCTCCTTCATGAAATCAAAACTAATTAAGGGGGTATTTTTTGTAAAACGGTAGACACTTATTTTTTTTTCAAAATACCAGTTCTTTATCATTTTCCATTTCAAATAGTTTTGAATAACAAAGAAAATGGTTGCTTCTTTCCGATTTCACATGGCCAGAAAATATTAGACTCATAGAACAAAAAATCACGCCATCCAATATCTTAAACGACATAAATCTTCAATGAAAGTATCATATATCAATGAATTATTGTTGGTTCCATTCATTTCTACAAGACATATAAGATCGTAATTGAATGTATCGAATATTTTTGTTTGAAGAGATAATGCTTGTATACATGTCATCGTTTTCGGGTAAGGAAATGCCACAGCTCAGCGTCTTTTTACGTGCACGTTCAATTGTGACGTAACAGTTGTCTGAATAAAGTATACATGGGTCATTGACTGAAAATAAAGAACGTAATACTTTACCGAAATTATATAGATATTATTACCAACAGTTCAAGCTCCGGTCACCTCAGTATATT
Source organism: Ostrea edulis (assembly GCF_947568905.1). Classification (NCBI taxonomy): domain Eukaryota; kingdom Metazoa; phylum Mollusca; class Bivalvia; order Ostreida; family Ostreidae; genus Ostrea; species Ostrea edulis. Next base: position 80,438,342 of record NC_079166.1, on the reverse strand, counting down.
CCGTTACGCTACAACTCCAATTATCATCGCTGCCACAGGCTTTCAGATATGAACCGTGTTGACGGCATGACGTCACAGTTGCAAAAGCGCGGTGAGTTATAAAGCTGATGTTTAGAAATAAAATTATGATATTCACAGCAAATTGTTTACGAGATCATTCAATTTCATTGTGCATGTAGTGGTTCCTTAATGTCGATATCGGTTTCCTTGCATCTTACAGATTATTAAGTCTTAGATTATCATTTTCTTTCAAATTTCTTCAAATAAATATTCATAGACCGTTATTAATAACGTACTTTATCATATAGCTAATGAATAGTCTAATATAAAATCTGTGTAAAATCTAGAGAATGTTAGCGTTCAATATCCTGAGAATTTATTGAACGCTAACTTTGCATTGCGTAAATTGTATGCGCCCGAAACATTCCGAGTATGAGCGTTCAATATTGACGTTACCGTAACGACGTAAACAAGCCAAGATGGCAGACGACGGTCCTCCGAATATGACAGAGCCGGTATTTTGATATTTACTTAAGCAAAATGGTTTACTGTACATAAATTATGATGTCCCCATTTACAAAATCAGTTTGCTTCATGAATTAATGACGGGTTAAATATTGAACAGTTAAGAAATGCATGTTGTTATTGCACACTGCCAATATTGATGAATTCTCGTCTATTTTGGAGTAGTTTGAGTGAAAGGGGATCTAATTTAACAACTAAATACTTTAGCTATATAATAAAAGGGTTATATAACTTATATAGGTGAATATTGACACGAGTTGGCTGTCAAAATGCACGAGCTTGCGAGTGCATTTTGACAGCCAACTCGTGCCAATATTCACCAATATAAGTTCAATAACCCTATAATATTTAATCAATGAAAGAGAAAGTAAGTGAAGTAAGTATAATTGTAGAGTCAAATTATTTGATTCAGATAAATGGAATTTCGCTAGAATCAAATAAGAAAACGTCCATTAGTATTCATTTTAAAAGAATTTGATGCGGGCCTAATCCTTGTCGCTGTGTACACGATGTGGATTTTAAAAATCATAGTTTATACGTTTTCATCTTTTTACGTCAGGGATCCATATATGAGGCGCCGTTGATAAACTTTGACCTACATTTAGAAATTAGTGCACAGCAATATAAAGAAATTTACGTATATAGCTGGTGCACATTTATGAATATGGGTATATGTGAGGGGCAGGGGGTGGGGTTAAAATTTACTCACCATGCACCCAAATTGAACGAACAAAAATTGCAGTCACCATTATCTATATTTTAAAACGCATTAGCGTTTCTTCGCAGGTTGCATTTCAGACATATAAGTACAGGTTCATACATGTAGCTTTGCGTTAACAAAAGAAAAAAAAAAGGGGGGGGGGGGGGGGGAGTCAACAAGCAAAAAATGAAGAGGAGAGAGACACCCCCCACAAACACACACTGTTACTCTTGTTGGCATGAAACAACTTAGTTTATTGATTTTATGATACTTTTAAATAATATTGTCCATTGTATTATTTTACATGGAAGGCATATTTGTCAAGAAAGTGAAAAGGATGGGTACCCCCCTCCCAAGTTCTATTTGCTGGAAGTATAATTCTTTGTAGTATACACCATGCTCTGATGATGCTTGTAATTATATGACTCTTGCCCCCATATAATTATATAGTTTCTTACAGAATTGAACACATTTAATGATTTATAGCTTTTCAGAAAATATCTTTTTAAACATATAAAATCTTTTTGTAATTAAGACCAATTAGGAAAGCAAGTTAACTTCAAGCAACAATTCATTTCTTATTTCACTAAGACCGTTTCTAATTAGACAGTAAAAATTCTTGCAAAAATACACTGAATCTTTCAGCACCACACTTTTTTCAGTCCACTTGTACTTAATTGACTTCGTTACTTTTGTACATGTGATAATTTCACGTCAATGTTCACATAAGAAAAAAAAGTATCTTATGAATTATATGAATTTGATATGGAATTATTTTTAAGTCCCCTGTAAACTGTCATTCAACAACAAAATACCCCACTGTTTGAACAAATCAAAATTCACACCCTTACATTGCATGCATAATTTGTTATATTGTAATGAAATTGTTCTTGGTATTTTCAAAGATTCAACAGGAAATAATTCTGAATCAAAACTCTTTTGTAGATAAACTCTTGCCTTAGAATTTTTTTTAATGAATATACAGTGTATATTACATATATATTTGTGTATATTACATTATTATGCATTTTGTGTCCTTCAGTAAAATTTATGAAATTTAATAAAATGAACCCTTATATGGCCCCGTCATGTCCTCAAGAACCATGTTTTAAAACCCTATACAACAATGTTCACACAGTTTTGTCATTTCTGTTCCTGTTGATTTACAGCAAATTTGAAATTCAGAAAGACCCATTCTATTTTGCATTTATTTCTCCTTGGAAGGGGTCCAGGATCCCCCTTTATAAATAAAAAAAATATGTGAAAAGCTAACTTTGACAATTTTCCCTACTACAGGTATACCAAGAAAATCAATAAATATTATACATGTATGGTATGTCATCTATACACTGTACATGCATCTATGCATATGTTCTTCATTAAATTTTCCTTCCATGAGGCTTTTTCAGTATGTACTGTATGATAACTACAGGTATCTATCAAACACATCTAAATGATACTTTCAGAGAATTTATCATGTTTCATTGGCAAACACTTCACATGTTTATCATTGGTACACTATTGATAGCCTCACTGTCATACATATATATATAATATGTAACATTGGGAAGGAATTTTTGTCTCTTTCTCAGCTTTCAATCCCTTTATACTTCTTGCACATATTTGGAAACAGGCAAAAAATGGCATTTTTCTCATATGTCAGGAACTGAAATGAAGAAAAGTATTTGTTATATTCAAATGTTGTTTCAGAAATTCAGACAACTCAAAATTCAATAAACATGTATATATCAATAATGTATCACAGTGCAAAGCGATGGACTGTGAATTATGTGATAAACAAATTTTAAATTACCTTGTTGCAATAATAAATTCTAAAGCTTAAGTATATATTGCTACTTGCACTATCAATGCTGCAGATGTTGACATGCAGAGGCATTTCTCAGAATTAAAGATTTACCTTAAAAAATCAACAATCATGATTTTTCACTGTTTTCATTTTAAATTAAACATTTCTATGTATTAAACACAAGTACTAGTACCTCATTCCAATAAGTTTAATTCAAATTGGTGGAAATCCTTCACATCTTGTAATTCCTCGTCGTCGGTTACCCATGGATGCTTCCCATAAGTTCTTTCCTTTGTCAGATTGTGGAAGCTGGTGTGGACTCAAAATCATGGTTTGCGATTGCGATGATGCAATTCCTATAAAAATATAAACCATGTCTTATTTATATGCTCATAGTTTATACATTTCTGATCCAATTTAAACAAATCTGTATGGTTCAATGTTGCAAAATTGCATTAATACAAATTTAATCTGAAAACAATCTGCAACACATTACATTTAATGATGATGTATACAATATGATGTTTACATCTGAAGCAGGAAAAATTTCTTGCATTGGTTTTAGCCGAATTGCCATTGGTTGACTTTAACTGCATAAATATGTAATGATTTATATTCCTTACATCATGGATTTTCAGTGACAAACAAAGCATAATGTATGAACACTTGGTTAATACTTTGTACATATATATGTGTACATCCTGTCCAACTGTCTCACCATAGAAATTTCACATGTTTAGTGATGAAATTTCTGTGGTGAGAGTGTATTTATCAATTTCTCTGTATGTTAACTTTGGGTTCTGTCATAATATAAATTCCCACATGTATTCATCATTGAAATTATTTCATTACTGCATTAGCCATAGACCTTATATCTCACTTACAATATATCTTAATTAATACTGGATTGTTAATTTCATTAAACAAATGTCAGGTTTTGAACTGGAATCTATATTAGACATGTGTTTTAATTGAGTTACACTGCATATGAATTTGTTCTCTTTGGATTTTCTGTCTTGAGCCACTAATTATCTGTATTGGTGTGTAAACACAAGGTGTGAATCTAGTAAGGTGTGCAAAGTTATATGTATGATTTAATCTAGACCATATCATGGTCATTGATAAACTCATATGACTTTTTTTAAAATCTTGTACCAGATTCATATGTTCACCATGTTCAACAACAAAAATAATTTTGAAAGTGCACCTCCACAATGTTAATTTGGGGGATCATTTCCCATAAAAAAAATTGTTTGCATAGATCAACAGATTTATTGATATAAATCTGAATTACCTATAATCAAAGTAATGCAATAAAGATCTAGTGATTGATATTAGCGATTCATCAAACACATTGATTTTAAAAACAATTTCAAGATTGTTTTAAAAACGAAATTAGGCTTTTAAAAATATCTTCAATAGTCAATCTTTAATATGTGCCTGTAGTATTTCACTGAAGATGTACGTACACTTAAACTTTATCAACATGTATCATTCTCTATGGCACTACGGACAGCTGACGGACTTTTCAAAAGATACGAGATCTCTGAGAAAATTCGAGTCACTAACCTGGTTGTATGAATGTTCTCGCTTTATCTGGACAACGTATCCATCTGTAAAGAAGTCCCTGGTGTATCTGTCTTTCTTGGCTGGATTCCCTCTCAAATATGACAGCAATACGCAAAAGTGTGGCCCTGATACGATAAAAATCGTCCTCCTGTTTCCACAGACGCCTCGGCATTATCATCACTACGTCGATGACGCTCCGCTCAAAATTATAGTTCAATCATTCTCTACCCAGAGTTCCGTGCGCTCCTCGCACTACACCTCTGTCAACGGCTTTTTACAGAAATCTTGTAAAAGTTTCTTTGATCCAACATTTATGTTTTGGACTAAATATTTAGTCATATTAGGATATGTTTTTGGTGCAATCAAATTGATGCTTACTGTAAATTGTTTAAAATCGCCTTTTTCTGATCATAAATTTGGAACTACTTCGTAATATGCGTATGAATGTAGAATATACACGTGGTGGAGATTTAAATGTAAACATGGAATCAAAAGTAAGAAAGGCTGTAAAAATACGATAAAACTTGTAAAATAAGAGACAAACAGCTAAATGGTAAATATATATGGGCTATGAAAAGAGCCTGCTGTATCACCTGTTGCCTGAACTTTTAAAGGGAAAGAAAACCGAGAATGACTGTTTATATCATGTGATTATATTATCACGTGGTTCCAAGCGTTGACAGAGGTGTAACGCGCCCTCTGGTGAGAGAATGATAGTTCAATGTCAAGGCCAGTAGTGTCAATTTTTTTAATCAGACAAAACGTTACACAAAGTGTAGAAGAATTTATTTCTACTAATTCTGGAATAAATAAACCCCACGTGACCACCTTATCTGGTATTTTAGAAACTGAATCACACGCGTATAGTAACTTGTGTTTTTCTGAAGAAGTTTGGAAAGCCTGTGGCAGTGTCATTATTCGTAGGAGAAAGTAGTCCCGGAGAATTGACACTGTACGGAGTTTGACCAACAGTTATGGTCGAAATAAAACATGCTGCGTTTAAATTTCTTAAGTCTTCCTTCGGTTCCCGGTGCAAAATTTCGGTTAGTAATAGGTTTAATCCTGTTCAGCTGGCGATGTTAGGCGTTAAGCGTTTTTAGAACAACCCGGAAAAAAATCGGACGGGTTTGCCCAGTTTATGAAAGTTTCGTTCAACGATTTGACTCGTTTATGGCGGACATTTGAAAATGGCGAGTTCATAATTTAATTCCCACCCCATCATACAAAGGAGTATATCGCACTTGGTATGTAATTTAGGCTACATAAATACTTTTTTCTTGAATATCAATTTTTACAAATATTCTGCTATACAATGTCAGTTTATACTTCTATTTACCCAAATTACTTAATGAAGATATATATATGTTGGTAGTATCTTTATTTGATAAGCATAAACATCACCATGATTATATAGAGTATATAGTAGATGTAACGTAATGGGCATAAAAAAATTACAAACTGTTGCAAAAGGCCACCCTAAACCAGAAATAAAACATTGAAATTGCTTTACCTGAGTATGACTGTACATAAGTCCATTTGAGGAAATTTTGTTTAAGGTGGCCCTCTTGTTGAAAATGGATAAAATATGAAAAAATCGTTCTCAAAATTTGCCTTGGGATATAGCAGCCTGTCAAACGTTAAACCTTTAAACTTACATACCTCGGTGGCCTAGTGGTTTATGTGCTCGGTAAACTAAACTTAAACCATACATTCCGAGTTTAAGTCCAATATCCCCCCCCCCTCCTTTTTTTTTTGGCTTTTCATTTTTTGGGGTAGTTTTCTTAAGGGGAGGGGGGTGTTATAAATGTGATACATATATTATAAGAAATATTAATCATTATCATCATAACTTTCAATATTTGCAAGTTACGACTTAAAGTAAAGGAATTTATTTGGAGATCACTGTAGTTCCTTTTGTTTACACTAACATGTTCCTGTGTGCACAATATTTTCAAACCGTAATGTGGCTGACGAAAAGCTAAACAAATACTACAAAAAAAGGGCGCAAATGCACAGTATATAAAAATAGGTCAAGGGAGGAAATGAACTGTCATTCACAGTTTGACTTCTCAAAAATAAATATAAAAACTCATGTAGCAACTGTCATATGATAATTAGGCAAAGCTTAACACTCGAATTATCAACTAACGGCAAATGAACTAATGAAATATATTAAAGGTGCTGCAGTCATGTCAGGAAAAAACAGTCAGTTAAGTAATGCCATATGTAAAAGAGTTGTTGTGTAATATGAATGCACCTATGAAAATATTGTACTGTTCATCATTCCAAATAGGAAAATGGTTTATTGATTAAAGCACGACACATATAAATGTCAGTAATGCTAAACTGCGGCAGTTATATATCTTCATTAACAAAACATCAAAAACGTTGGTTTTATATTTAAATATAACACGCCAGTCTATTATTGGAAACCGATGTTTTCCATTTAGATTTCTGAGTGGGTCATTTCGTCAGCAAATGCGTTATACCTCTTTCATGAAGATTGTCTATACTCTAAAACCCCCACCCCGTCCAAGAAATTTCACATGTATTTGGTGGAGAGAGAGAGAGAGAGAGAGAGAGAGAGAGAGAGAGAGAGAGAGAGAGAGTCACTCATATTTACAAATGGATGTCAGTATTGGGGAACAGCAATTAAACAATACATGTATTCTAGCAAAGTTGAACGTTAAAACTGTCCACCTCAAGGAGTGTTTGAAACTGGCTGTAAGATTAGTTAGACATGCAGGGCTGACTGCTTGTAAAAGTTGTTGGAACTGACAAATACCTACTAGTCCTGAGAAAATAATTGCAGTTTTAAAAACTACTTTTATATGTACAGTGTATTACTACATGTATCTATCTTCTAAAGGCTTGATTCGTTTCTAGTACATTATATTTTATTGTAATTGTGATATACGGTAGAATATGTAGTAAGATGTATTTAATTAACGAGTTCTATCCATTTTGTAACAGGTACAATGATGACGTTGATTCATCTAAATTTTATTTAGCGGTAATTTTATCACGTCCGATCGGTCGTCTATTCGTCCGTCGTAAATATTAAAATTTATGCGTCTCGGGCGGTCGGGCGCACGATTATTTCAAACACTGCAACGGGCTCAAGACTCTAAATGTAAAAAGAACAAGAGAGTGAAGTTGGTTGAAAATTTAGAAAGTAGCTGACGTTTCAAGTAAATCTGCGATATAGATTAAAAAATAATTATAATTTTAAACTGCGTTCATGTTTTCGATTTTTTTTTGTCTTGGGAAAGTGAGCATTTATATGTTTTTATGAGGTGCGTGTGTTAAATAAACATAACTATATTGTAAAATAGAAACCACCTTAGTTGTATTTCTGGATAGAATATCAAGACATGATTAGACTATATGAAATTGAAAAAATTAACCTTAATGAGATTCAAAAATAAAATTATAGTATTATATTTGTTTATTTATTGTTACAGCGATCATGCGATCGCAAAAGAAAAGAATTTCAAAATCAGTAGCCGCGCAACACAATTAAGGTAGGTCGATCCTCATGTGACTTATCAATATTAATAGTTAAAAGTGCAAAATCCGTATTCATTTCCATTCATTATAGTTAAATTTAATGAATAACCAAAGAAAATGTGTATGTTGCCACATTTTTAAAGATGTCAGACATAAAACACCGGAAGTATATGTTAACATCAGAAAATCACACATTTTCGTTATACAGAATAATTATAATAGATAAAAACTTGTTTGAATGAGAAATTTTAAATGTCAACAGTGAAAAAAGTTTAATTCGTAGACATGCATAAATTAATTATGGATATTTGGGAAATCATGTATAATAGACAAACAGTAGAAGAAATATCAGCATAGGAGTTATTGCCCTTGACAACATTTTTTAATTTTAATTACAAAGAATTGATTATCCATGGAAAATACAAACTGTTTCAAAATCAATAGGTTACCATTTTTAAAAATATTTTATGGAGTAAATAAAAATTCTCTGAAAGATATATCTCTATCAAAGTTTAATTTGATAAAGATTTTTGCAAAAACATATGACATCACACGAGGATCGATTAACCTTAAGATCTATAGCACAATATATGTACGCATTTATATATACTAAAAGTTTTGCGATATGTATTTTGTAAATAAATGATTATTTTGTCCATACATAATTGATTTCCCCTTCAAAACAAAGTTGTTTTGAGTTCTTTTTGAAGTGACACATGAAAAGTAAATGAACAATGTTGTTGAATGACGTCGCGAATATTTATATTCAACAATTTTGAAGATAAGCGATGTATAATATTGGAAGGACCTCTGGCATTCCGAAGCTCGTTTTTGTCACAGCTGACTATTATTATGATGAAATAACAATATTGTTGAGTGATTATGTCATTTATTGAAACAAATGACGAAAACAAAATCATAGTTGAATTTTTTTACAAAATTAATTGGCTGGGACCAATTATAAAAAAGAGCACTAAATTTACAACTGCGCAAATAAACATATACATTACACAGATTGACCCATCCAATATACAACTAAAACACTAATGATGTCAAAAAGGTGGCGCACAAAAAGGGCCGTGATTATGTCATTTATTGAAACAAATGACGACAGAGAGAAATACATCATAGTTGATTTTTTTTAATTAATTGACTGGGACCACTTATAAGAATACAACTAGATTTGCAACTGCACAAATAAACAGTTATACATTACACAGATTGATCCCAGCCAATATACAACTAATGATGCCAAAAAGGTGGCACACAAAACAGGCCACCAAGCAATGAGACATGCAACGAAGTGCATGTAAGTTGCTGCGCCACCCAAGGAATGCCAGATGAAAAATAATAAAAGTATCCCGATCGAATGATAAATATGGCTAATTGAATATAAGATACATATGTTGTAATTATCTATAGTAAGATAGATTAGAAAATAATAAATACTAAGATCCATAATATGATATAGCTTATACAAGATAAATTTAGCTGGGGGCAAACCAGTGAAAATGCAAACGCAGTAATGAAACAAAAAACCAAAGCAGCAGACAAACTCTGACCTGCTTGGAGAAGGGAACTTTCTTAAAATGACACAGAACTTACAACAAAAATGAGCAGCAGGCAACTTCTGACCTGCTCCGCATACAAAATGTTATCTGCATCTATATACCAACGCTAATGAACAGCAGACAAATTCTGACCTGCTCCATATATGAAATGCTACCTACAACTATATATTGAGTAACAGATAACTTCTGACCTGCTCAATTAAAAATGAAAAATAATATCTAGGAAATTAACAGGTCTATACAAATATTGAGCAGCAGACAACTTCTGACCTGCTCAGGGTAATCTTGTTATTTAAAGAAAAATAAAACAGATTTGAACAGCAGACAACTTCTGACCTGTTCAAAAACGGGGTTTGACTCATGAAATAGGGGGTGAAACTTGTATGTACTGGTAATGACCTGTTGAAATTACATGCCGGAAAAGGATTGTTCTTGGGTTTAAATTCAAGATTCTTGACGACAATCAAATATTGGCCAACTGCAGTATTTACATGGGAAATGAATATATGCGGATACAACGTTTAATAGCATTTGACTGCCATCTGCCAAGCTGCTGGATGTAATTTTCAGAGTAGCCTAATTTTGCAGCTTCTGTTGCGGCTCCAATTCGAAAACTGTGACCTTTGTACTGAAGTGGATTGAGATCACAGTATACAAGAGCCAATTTGAGTTGTTGTACTACAAAGGAGTGCATGACTGAGGCTCCAGATTGAAATGAAAACAAAAGACCAGATGTATTCCGAAAGGTATTGATATACAATCGCAAAGCCCGTACCAGGCATGTGTTAGAGTTTTTACTTGGAGATAGCATAATCGTAATAATAAGGTTGATTATTTTATATGGTTTTGAAATGCCTGAGAATGATTTATACCCCTTGACCTTGAAGAAAGCAAATGTCCTTACGCTGTACGACAAGATCCAGAAATCTGTCACTACGACAGACTAATTCGCCGAGTCTAAAGAAACCACGGAAAGCTAAAAGAAATATTGCTCGTAAGAGTAACACACATTCCGTTTCCACCGCTGTATGCTGTAAAGCAACCAGAATTTGCTGTAATATTGGTATAGTAATAGGTAACCTAGTATCTGAAGACTTTCGCAAATTTTGAGTACCTTTGAGGATTTTGCGAATAACAAAATGCTGAGTGGGATCAATTACATTGCACAATTTGTGAACGTAGCTAATTGCAGAAATATGTGAACAAATAGTGGGTGAGCTGAGGTGTTGCAGATACAATTGGCTTATGTATTTGCACATTAGACTAAAAGAACAGGGGAAAATAAATGATGTGGAAGTTGAATTACAGAATTCAACTAGTAATTTCCAGCTCCGCAAGTAAGCTTTTCTTGTTGAAGGGAATAACGCTTCGCAAAGCAACCTCTGAGATACTGATGCTAAATGTAGATCAAGTGAGGTGGTAGGGTGGCAGGTTGCTGATCCAACCAAGGGGCTATCGCTCTTGCTTCCTGGAATTTAAACCGTCACAAGTGATCAGCAATACAATGGTCTCCACGAATATGTTTTGCTTTGAAAAATATATTGTGTGACAATGCTGCTAGAACTAACCTTCTAACTAAACGCATGATTGTTTTCTCTTTACTTGACTGTTTATTGATGATTTCAACTACAGCCATATTATCGCAAAATAACAGGATCCTATGATTCTTTAACTTATGACCCCAGAATTAAACTTTCTTCTTATGTACAAATCTCATATCCTTTTCCTTTGTATATATGAATATGTGTAATACTCTAATGATGTAATTTCTGTATTGTTCATGCAATCTCCCATGGGAGGAAATAAAGAAAGCATGAATGAAAAAGAGCAAGAACAATAGGGAAAAGCTCCTTTACAGTTATATGATAAGGCATGTGTTGAACAAGCCAATCACCTGCAAACCAACTCGATCCTAAAACAGCCGCGTACCCTAATGCACCAGATGCATCACTGTATACATATTGAGCTTGTTTGCATAAATCCACTGATCATGTAAGAAGATAGCTTTGCCATTAAAATTTTCGGTGAATTGTTGCCAAGCTTTAGTGTCATTTTGTGCCTCAGAAGTAAGCCGTATGGGATGTTGTGGCTTTTCTACGTTACAAGTGAGATAAGTGAGCCTTCTTAAAAAGGCGCGACCAGGAGAAACAACTAAACATGCAAAGTTGAGAAGTCCGATAAGAGACTGGACATCATGTAAGGATATTTTCTTTCTCCTACACGTTGAAACTATTACATGCATTAACAAAATACAGGCACCTGGTGAATCCTCCAAATATTAAATTTACATTCACTGCTCTGTTTCAAATAGTTTCTTTTTTCCTGAAATAATTTATGCATGTTGAGTTTGATTGCATTACTAATATGTATTCTCATCAAATTGATCATGAACACATCAGGCAAGAAATCGCATTCATATAAGACATAAGGTAGAAAAGATGTTTTCACAAATTTTTGAATAATTAATTGCGATTGTCGAATCTCGTGAAGATTGTCTCATTAATCATTACATTTTCAACATACCAAGATATTAATTCATTCTCCATGTATCGTTTTTCCATTGAATTAATGGTTAATTTTCCCGGAAAGGTTTCAACATTTAAAAAAAGAAATAAAAAAAAAATCAAGCGCTTTGTACGTCCGAAACATATGATTTGATTAATTTTCCCGATGATAAATGTTTTCTCCCTTTGGGTGCCTGTTTGCCATAGCAAAATCACTATTCTGCTTTCGTTTTATTTAGCGTTATAATTACTTATATGTCAAGTATTTTTGCGAAGAAAACGGTATGAACAAATTATTAAGATGATTTTGAGATAAATAGTCATTTGATATTCGAATTCTACTTATTTATACGTATACATTGTATCTGTAACTATTTTAAAGTACCACTCCCCTTGGGGTACCCCTTTTTCAATGACCTGTTTGATCAAAGCTCCAAACAGATCAAAGATAGACAGGTAATATGGCATGTCAAACGTTGCAATATTTGATCTTTTCCATTTGCATTGTATAATTTCCATTTGTATTGTATATTTTTCCATTTGTATTCTATATTTTCCATTTGTATTGTATAATTTTCCATTTGTTTACTATATTTTCCATTTGTATTACATGTATATAATTTTTTTGCGTGTGCATTGTATAATTTCCATTTGCATTGCAAAATATTTCATTTGTATTCCATGCGATGGATTGTTTATTTTGATTTGTTACGAAGGGCGCCACTTTATGAGGCAGGAGGTCTGGGCCGCCTTGAGGCGGCCCCAGTGGATCGAGGGGGCAAATGAAAAATTATACAATGCAAATGGAAAATATAGAATACAAATGGAAAATTATACAATACAAATGGAAAAGATCAAATATTGCAACGTTTGACATTCCATACAGGTAATGCAGATTGATATTTAAAGTCTATATGATTAGCATTATAAAAGTATTAAATCAACAAATGGTCAATGTTGATTATTAACATGCGTTAATTGTACGCAGAAATAAATAAGGAAGTTTACGTGTTGGTTAAATATAGAGAGGAAGTTTAGAATGACGATGAAGATAAATAAGCTTTGAAACATGCTCTCATATCTCAATCGTAAACCCATTTCCGATCGATGTCTTTTTGTCATGTTGTTTGAAATCATCTTCACAAGCCCAGTACTCTCATCTGTGGAAGATGACAGTGTGTTAAAATACATAATGACCTGTGAAAATAGTCATTGTGGTGTAAACATTACAAATCGGTGAGGACCGAAAATACGGAAAATGCTTTCCAGGTCCGCGGGGGTCCCGCATTCGCTCCGGGGTGCCTATACGGAGCTAGATAGAGCACTGCTGATATTTTTGTTAGAAAGAGCATGGAATTCTAAGCAGGTTACCATGTTCGATTGTTTTTTTGAAGCCCCTTTAGGGCCATAGAAAGGGCGGCTCTATATAGACTCTAAAGCGGATTTCTATATGAAAAGGGTAGCCCTCGGTATTTTAGCTCTACGGGGACTATCCTAGTAAGTATAGATATGTTCTACCCCTCAAAATACTCTAACAGAATGTATCTATTTGGGAAAAATAAATTAAAGTCGATTAATTAATCCTCCGAGGCAGAAATCACCGTCCAATTTGCCGCATCTACCGAAAATACGGAAAATGCTTTCCAGGTCCGCGGGGGTCCCGCATTCGCTCCGGGGTGCCTATACGGAGCTAGATAGAGCACTGTTGATATTTTTGTTAGAAAGAGCATGAAATTCTAAGCAGGGTACCATGTTGGATTGTTTTTTTGAAGCCCCTTTAGGGCCATAGAAAGGGCGGCTCTATATAGACTCTAAAGCGGATTTCTATATGAAAGGGGTAGCCCTCGGTATTTTAGCTCTACGGGGACTACCCTAGTAAGTATAAACATGTTCTACCCCTCAAAATACTCTAAATGAATGTATCTATGTGGGAAAAATAAATTAAAATCGATTAATTAACCCTCCGAGGCAGAAATCACCGTCCAATTTGCCGCATCTACCGAAAATACGGAAAATGCTTTCCAGGTCCGCGGGGGTCCCGCATTCGCTCCGGGGTGCCTATACGGAGCTAGATAGAGCCACGCCGATATTTTTGTTGTAAAGAGCATTAAATTCGAAGCAGGGTACCATGTTCGATTGTCTTCTTTAGCCCCCTTAGGGCCACAGAGAGGATGGCTCTATAAAGACCCCAAGGCGGATTTCTATATGAAAGGGGTAGCCCTCAGTGTTTTAGCTCTACGGCGACTGCATAGGTATGTATAGACATGTTCCACCTACCAAAAGAATTATAAAGAATATATCTATTTAGGAAAAAGAAATTAAAGTCGATTAATTAAGTCTACGAGGAAGAAAAAGCCGTCCAATTTGCCGCATTTACTGAAAATAGCGAAATTCGCGTTCTGGGCCGCAGGGGGTCCCGCATTCGCTTCGAGGTGCCTATACGGAGCTAGATAGAGCCACGCCGATATTTTTGTTGTAAAGAGCATTAAATTCTAAGCAGGGTACCATGTTCGATTGTTTCTTGAAGCCCCTTTAGGGCCATAGAAAGGGCGGCTCTATAAAGACTCTAAAGCGGATTTCTATATGAAAGGGGTAGGCCTCTGTATTTTAGCTCTACGGGGACTACTCAGGTAGGTAGGGACATGTTCTACCTACCAAACGATTTCTAAAGATTGTATCTATTTGGAAAAAATAAATTAAAGTCGATTAATTAACTCTCCGGGGAAGAAATGGCCGTCCAATTTGCCGCATTTACTGAAAATAGTGAAATTCGCGCTCTGGGACGCAGGGGGTCCCGCATTCCCCTTGAGGTGCCTATACGGAGCTAGATAGAGCACTGCTGATATTTTTGTTAGAAAGAGCATTAAATTCTAAGCAGGGTACCATGTTCGATTGTTTCTTGAAGCCCCTTTAGGGCCATAGAAAGGGCGGCTCTATAAAGACTCTAAAGCGGATTTCTATATGAAAGGGGTAGCCCTCGGTATTTTAGCTCTACGGGGACTATTCAGGTAGGTAGGGACATGTTCTACCTACCAAACGATTTCTAAAGATTGTATCTATTTGGGAAAAATAAATTAAAGTCGATTAATTAACTCTCCGGGGAAGAAATGGCCGTCCAATTTGCCGCATTTACTGAAAATAGCGAAATTCGCGCTCTGGGACGCAGGGGGTCCCGCATTCCCCTCGAGGTGCCTATACGGAGCTAGATAGAGCCACGCCGATATTTTTGTTGTAAAGAGCATTAAATTCTAAGCAGGGTACCATGTTCGATTGTCTTTTTTAGCCCCCTTAGGGCCACAGAGAGGACGGCTCTATAAAGACCCGAAGGCGGATTTCTATATGAAAGGGGTAGCCCTCGGTATTTTAGCTCTACGGGGACTATCCTAGTAAGTATAGACATGTTCTACCCCTCAAAATACTCTAAATGAATGTATCTATGTGGGAAAAATAAATTAAAATCGATTAATTAACCCTCCGAGGCAGAAATCACCGTCCAATTTGCCGCATCTACCGAAAATACGGAAAATGCTTTCCAGGTCCGCGGGGGTCCCGCATTCTCGCCGGGGTGCCTATACCGAGCTAGATAGAGCACTGCTGATATTTTTGTTAGAAAGAGCATGAAATTCTAAGCAGGGTACCATGTTCGATTGTCTTTTTTAGCCCCTTCAGGGCCACAGAGAGGACGGCTCTATAAAGACTCCAAGGTGGATTTCCATATGAAAGGGGTAGGCCTCTGTATTTTAGCTCTACGGGGACTACTCAGGTAGGTAGGGACATGTTCTACCTACCAAAAGATTTCTAAAGATTGTATCTCTTTGGGAAAAATAAATTAAAGTCGATCAAATAACCCTCCGACGAAGAAATGGCCGTCCAATTTGCCGCATCTACCGAAAATACGGAAAATACTTTCCAGGTCCGCGGGGGTCCCGCATTCGCGCCGGGGTGCCTATACGGAGCTAGATAGAGCACTGCTGATATTTTTGTTAGAAAGGGCATTAAATTCTAAGCTGGGTACCATGTTCGATTGCTTTTTTGAAGCCCCTTTAGGGCCATAGAAAGGGCGGCTCTATGAAGACTCTAAAGCGGATTTCTATATGAAAGGGGTAGCCCTCGGTATTTTAGCTCTATGGCGACTACATAGGTATGTATAGACATGTTCTACCCACCAAAAGAATTATAAAGAATGTATCTATTTGGGAAAAAAAAATTAAAGTCGATTAATTAACTCTACGAGGAAGAAAAAGCCGTCCAATTTGCCGCATTTACTGAAAATAACGAAATTTGCGTTCTGGGCCGCAGGGGGTCCCGCATTCGCCTCGAGGTGCCTATACGGAGCTAGATAGAGCCATACCGATATTTTTGTTAGAAAGAACATTAAATTCTAAGCAGGGTACCATGTTCGATTGTGTTTTTCAGCCCCTTCAGGGCCACAGAGAGAGCGGCTCTATAAAGACTCTAAAGCGGATTTCCGTATGAATGGGGTAGCCCTCGGTATTTTAGCTCTACGGGGACTACATAGGTAGGTACGGTCATGTTATACCCACCAAAAGAATCATAAAGAATATATCTATTTGGGAAAAAGAAATTGAAGTCGATTAATTAACTCTACGAGGAAGAAAAAGCCGTCCAATTTGCCGCATTTGTTGAAAATAGCGAAATTCGCGTTGCGGGCCGCAGGGGTCCTGCATTCGCCTCGAGGTACCTATACGGAGCTAGATAGAGCCACGCCGATATTTTTGTTAGAAAGAGCATTAAATTCTAAGCAGGGTACTATGTTCGATTGTCTTTTTCAGCCCCTTTAGGGCCAGAGAGAGGACGGCTCTATAAAGACTCCAAGGGGGATTTCCATATGAAAGGGGTAGGCCTCTGTATTTTAGCTCTACGCGGACTACTCGGGTAGATAGGGACATGTTCTACCTACCAAAAGATTTCTAAAGATTGTATCTATTTGGGAAAAATAAATTAAAGTCGATCAAATAACCCTCCGACGAAGAAATGGCCGTTCAATTTGCCGCATCTACTGAAAATACGGAAAATGCTTTCCAGGTCCGCGGGGGTCCCGCATTCGCGCCGGGGTGCCTCTACGGAGCTAGATAGAGCACTGCTGATATTTTTGTTAGAAAGGGCATTAAATTCTAAGCAGGGTATCATGTTCGATTGTTTTTTTTTAAGCCCCTTTATGGCCATAGAAAGGGCGGCTCTATGAAGACTCCAAGGCGGATTTCCATATAAAAGGGGTAGGCCTCTGTATTTTAGCTCTACGGGGACTACATAGGTAGGTATAGACATGTTCTACCCACCAAAAGAATTATTAAGAATGTATCTATTTGGGAAAAATAAATTAAAGTCGATCAAATAACCCTCCGACGAAGAAATGGCCGTCCAATTTGCCGCATCTACTGAAAATACGGAAAATGCTTTCCAGGTCCGCGGGGGTCCCGCATTCGCTCCGGGGTGCTTATACGGAGCTAGATAAAGCACTGCTGATATTTTTATTAGAAAGAGCAATAAATTCTAAGCAGGGTAGCATATTGGGTTGTGTTTTTCAGCCCCTTCAGGGCCACAGAGAGAGCGGCTCTATAAAGACTCTAAAGCGGATTTCCGTATGAATGGGGTAGCCCTCGGTATTTTAGCTCTACGGGGACTACATAGGTAGGTACGGTCATGTTATACCCACCAAAAGAATCATAAAGAATATATCTATTTGGGAAAAAGAAATTGAAGTCGATTAATTAACTCTACGAGGAAGAAAAAGCCGTCTAATTTGCCGCATTTGTTGAAAATAGCGAAATTCGCGTTGCGGGCCGCAGGGGTCCTGCATTCGCCTCGAGGTGCCTATACGGAGCTAGATAGAGCCACGCCGATATTTTTGTTAGAAAGAGCATTAAATTCTAAGCAGGGTACTATGTTCGATTGTCTTTTTCAGCCCCTTTAGGGCCAGAGAGAGGACGGCTCTATAAAGACTCCAAGGGGGATTTCCATATGAAAGGGGTAGGCCTCTGTATTTTAGCTCTACGCGGACTACTCGGGTAGATAGGGACATTTTCTACCTACCAAAAGATTTCTAAAGATTGTATCTATTTGGGAAAAATAAATTAAAGTCGATCAAATAACCCTCCGACGAAGAAATGGCCGTCCAATTTGCCGCATCTACTGAAAATACGGAAAATGCTTTCCAGGTCCGCGGGGGTCCCGCATTCGCTCCGGGGTGCCTATACGGAGCTAGATAAAGCACTGCTGATATTTTTATTAGAAAGAGCAATAAATTCTAAGCAGGGTAGCATATTGGGTTGTTTTTTACAGCCCTTACGGGGCCAGAGAGAGTGCGTCTCTATAGAGACTCTAAACAGAGCAGAAGGGGTAGCCCTCCATATTTTAGGTCTACGGGGACTACCGCGGTAGTTAAAGACATGTTCTATGCACCAGAAGATTCATAAAGAATGTATCTATGTGGGAAAAATAAATTAAATTCGATGATCTAACTCCCCGAGGAAGAAATGACCGTCCAATTTGCCATATCTACCGAAAATACCGAAATTCACTTCCTGGGCTGCGGGGGGTGGGGCACATTCGCGTCGGGGTGCCTATACGGATCTAGATAGAGCAATGCTGATATTTTGGTTGTAAAGAGCATTAAATTCTAAGCAGGGTAGCATATTTGGTTGGTTTTTTGGCTGCCTCTTTAGGGTCATAGGGAGGAGCGGAGCGGCCATCGAGGACAGCTCGCTTTCTCGGCAGCAGCAAAATCAGAGACATCATTTGCCGAGGCGAGGAGGGGAGCGACCGTTGAGGACAGTTCGCTTTCTTGGCAGCAGCAAAATCAGAGAAACATCATCTGCCGAGGCGAGGAGGGGGGCGACCGTGGAGGACAGCTCGCTTTCTCGGCAGCAGCAAAATCAGACATCATCTGCCGAGGAGCAGGGCGGCCGTCGAGGGGAGCGCTGATCTCTCAGTGGTCTACTGCGTTTTTCGTAGTGTAGGTGTATTTGTATTATTAACAAAAATTTAATTCTATATTCGATTGAATTGGTATATTAATGATACTGTAAAAAGTGTTTCCTCATCTAGGCACGAGCGGGACGATCTTGGCACGTGCCAGGTAATTTACAGGTAGCGTTGTTTATTCTGAGGCACGCGCCCTTGTGTATTCCAGGTAAATCCACCTCATGCAGGCACGTGCCAGGTAATCCAGTGGTAAACTTTTATTCTAAAGCACATGTCCTCTTTTATATCATGGAAAACAGTACGAAATACTTTTTAGATTAAATAGCTAGAATAATATATAGCTTCACATATTTCTATTCATCTTTTTATTGAGAGGGGTAGACTATCCCCACTGAAAAATCGAATTTTTTATTTATCAAGGTATGTTTAAGTTCTTTATATCATTTTATTCCACGTGAGAAGACGAGAAAAATGATATCAATATCATAATTATAGCTTTAAAAATAAAAGTTCCAGCTCTCAATATGTGTGGAGAACCTGGAGTCGGCCTTTTTTTTTATGTGGCAGATTCTGACACAAAAAAGGCCGTTTCCAGGTTTTCCGATCCAAAACCCACATATCTATACATTAAATTGTTCGTCTCGACGAGACGAGAAAGAATATGTAATTAGAATTTCAGTGGCTCCAAAAATAAAAAAGTTATTGACTGAAAACTTTAGGAATTGGACTTAGACTTTTTGTCGACGAGTAAAATGCAATCTTTATAGGGGGTGATTGTCTTATTATACACACTACAGCATTATTTCTTACACCATTTTTCTCGTCTGAAAGAGATAAAGACAATGGTATCAAACACAAGGAAATTGAACAATAAATAAGAATTTCACAGGCAAATAGGTAGTCATTTTTATCGTTCCTAGCAGAATATCCTCCTGTCAAAAATCGAATTTTTTTATTTATTAAAGTATGTTAAAGTTCTTTATATCATTTTATTACACGTGAGAAGACGAGAAAAATGATATCAATATCCAATTTATAGCTTTATAAATAAAAGTTCCAGCTCTCAACATGTGTCGGAAACCTGGAGTCCGTTTTTTTTTTATGGCAGATTCTGCCAGAGTTGAGGCCGACTTTAGGTTTCCCAATCCAAAACCCAGATATATATACATTAAAGTGTTCGTCTCGACGAGCCGAGAAAGAATATGTAATTAGAATTTCAGTGGCTCCAAAAATAAAAAAGTTATTGACTGAAACTTTAGGAATTGGACTTAGACTTTTTGTCGACGAGTAAAATGCAATCCTTATAAGGGGTGATTGCCTTATTATACACACTAGAGCATTGTTTCTTACACCATTTTTCTCGTCTGAAAGAGACGAAGACAATGGTATCAAACACAAGGAAATTGAACAATAAATAAAAATTTCACAAGCAAAAGGTAGTCATTTTTATCGTTCCTAACAGAATATCCTCCTGTCAAAAATCGAATTTTTTATTTATTAAAGTATGTTAAAGTTCTTTATATCATTTTATTCCACGTGAGAAGACGAGAAAAATGATATCAATATCATAATTATAGCTTTAAAAATGAAAGTTCCAGCTCTCAATATTTGTGGAGAACCTGGAGTCGGTTTTTTTATGAGGCAGATTCTGCCACAAAAAAAGGCCGTTTCCAGGTTTTCCGATCCAAAACCCAGATATCTATACATTAAATTGTTTGTCTCGACGAGACGAGAAAGAATATGTAATCAGAATTTTGGTGGCTCAAAAAATAAAAAAGTTATTGACTGAAAACTTTAGGAATTGGACTTAGACTTTTTGTCGACGAGTAAAATGCAATCCTTATAGGGGGTGATTGTCTTATTATACACACTACAGCATTGTTTCTTACATCATTTTTCTCGTCTCAACGAGATGAAGACAATGGTATCAAACACAAGGAAATTGAACAATAAATAAGAATTTCACAGGCAAATAAGTAGTCATTTTTATCGTTCCTAGCAGAATATCCTCCTGTCAAAAATCGAATTTTTTATTTATTAAAGTATGTTAAAGTTCTTTATATCATTTTATTACACGTGAGAAGACGAGAAAAATGATATCAATATCAGATTCATAGCTTTATAAATAAAAGTTCCAGCTCTCAACATGTGTCGGAAACCTGGAGTCGGTTTTTTTTTTATGACAGATTCTGCCAGAGTTGAGGCCGACTTTAGGTTTCCCAATCCAAAACCCAGATATCTATACATTAAAGTGTTCGTCTCGACGAGCCGAGAAAGAATATGTAATTAGAATTTCAGTGGCTCCAAAAATAAAAAAGTTATTGACTGAAAACTTTAGGAATTGGACTTAGACTTTTTGTCGACGAGTAAAATGCAATCCTTATAGGGGGTGATTGTCTTATTATACACACTACAGCATTGTTTCTTACACCATTTTTCTTGTCTCAACGAGATGAAGACAATGGTATCAAAGATAAGGAAATTGAACAATAGATAAGAATTTCACAGGCAAATAAGTAGTCATTTTTATCGTTCCTAGCAGAATATCCTCCTGTCAAAAATCGAATTTTTTATTTATTAAAGTATGTTAAAGTTTTTTATATCATTTTATTACACGTGAGAAGACGAGAAAAATGATATCAATATCCAATTTATAGCTTTATAAATAAAAGTTCCAGCTCTCAACATGTGTAGGAAACCTGGAGTCGGGTTTTTTTTATGGCAGATTCTGCCAGAGTTGAGGCCGACTCCAGGTTTCCCAATCCAAAACCCAGATATCTATACATTAAATTGTTTGTCTCGACGAGACGAGAAAGAATATGTAATCAGAATTTTGGTGGCTCAAAAAATAAAAAAGTTATTGACTGAAAACTTTAGGAATTGGACTTAGACTTTTTGTCGACGAGTAAAATGCAATCCTTATAGGGGGTGATTGCCTTATTATACACACTAGAGCATTGTTTCTTACACCATTTTTTTCGTCTGAAAGAGACGAAGACAATGGTATCAAACACAAGGAAATTGAACAATAAATAAAAATTCCACAGGCAAAAGGTAGTACTACCATTTTTATCGTTCCTAACAGAATATCCTCCTGTCAAAAATCGAATTTTTTATTTATTAAAGTATGTTAAAGTTCTTTATATCATTTTATTCCACGTGAGAAGACGAGAAAAATGATATCAATATCATAATTATAGCTTTAAAAATAAAAGTTCCAGCTCTCAATATTTGTGGAGAACCTGGAGTCGGTTTTTTTATGTGGCAGATTCTGCAACAAAAAAAGGCCGTCTCCAGGTTTTCCGATCCAAAACCCAGATATCTATACATTAAATTGTTTGTCTCGACGAGACGAGAAAGAATATGTAATCAGAATTTTGGTGGCTCAAAAAATAAAAAAGTTATTGACTGAAAACTTTAGGAATTGGACTTAGACTTTTTGTCGACGAGTAAAGTGCAATCCTTATAGGGGGTGATTGTCTTATTATACACACTACAGCATTGTTTCTTACACCATTTTTCTCGTCTCAACGAGATGAAGACAATGGTATCAAACACAAGGAAATTGAACAATAGATAAGAATTTCACAGGCAAATAAGTAGTCATTTTTATCGTTCCTAGCAGAATATCCTCCTGTCAAAAATCGAATTTTTTATTTATTAAAGTATGTTAAAGTTCTTTATATCATTTTATTACACGTGAGAAGACGAGAAAAATGATATCAATATCAAATTCATAGCTTTATAAATAAAAGTTCCAGCTCTCAACATGTGTCGGAAACCTGGAGTCGATTTTTTTTTTTATGGCAGATTCTGCCAGAGTTGAGGCCGACTCCAGGTTTCCCAATCCAAAACCCAGATATCTATACATTAAATTGTTTGTCTCGATGAGACGAGAAAGAATATGTAATCAGAATTTTGGTGGCTCAAAAAATAAAAAAGTTATTGACTGAAAACTTTAGGAATTGGACTTAGACTTTTTGTCAAGTAGAAATTAGTCCCTTCAGGGGCTTCATGTCATTTATACTCGACCTACAACAGTGTGCTTTACATCATTTTCTTTGTCTCATTGAGACGAGAAAGAATATGTAATTAAAAAATATATAGGGTTGATAATGAAAATTTTATGCCTCAAACCTTTTACAATTTGGACTTAGTCATTTTACAGCGAGTTATAAAAAATGCTTTTTGGGGCTGATTTCCTTATTTATTGTCACACCTTAATGTTTCTTATATCATCTTTTTGTCTCAATGAGGCGAAGCAGCTGATACCAGGTTCATATTTCTAGCTTGATCAATATAATGATGAGCCTCCAAAAGCATTTTCAGTCATTCCTCGGAAAAAGTCTAAGTCCCAAATCAGGTTATCAGGGGTCAACATTTTTATTATTCATGTTATATAAAATATGATTATATATTCCTTCTCGTCTCTTCAAGACGAAAAAAATGATATAAAGATCTTTTAAATATCCTGAATAATAAAGTTTTAGGACATGAATATGTCTTTCTTATTTACCCTCCTAAAAGGGACATAATCTCAATAGGAATGTAAAGTATTTCAGGTGGCAAAATTTTTATTACTTGAGCTATGTCATTGTGCTTTATATCATTTTCTTCGTCTTAAAAAGACGAGAAAGAATATGTAATTAAAATAAATGTAGGATGAAAAATGAAAATGTTATGCCCTAAACCTTTTACAATTTGGACTTAGTCATTTTACAGCGAGTGATAAAAAATGCTTTTTGGGGCTGATTTCCTTATTTATTATCACACCTTAATGTTTCTTATATCATTTTCTTCGTCTCAATGAGGCGAAACAGGTGATGCCAAGCTCTTATTTCTAGCTTGATAAATAAAATTATGAGCCCCCAAAGCATTTTCAGTCATTCGTCGGGAAAAGTCTAAGTCCCAAATCAGGTTATCTGGGGTCAACATTTTTATTATTCATGTTACATAAAATATGATTATATATTCCTTCTCGTCTCCTCAAGACGAAAAAAATGATGTAAAGATCTTTTAAATATCCTGAATAATAAAGTTTTAGGACATGAATAGGTCTTTCTTATTTACCCTCCTAAAAGGGACATGATCTCAATAGGAATGTAAAGTATTTCAGGGAGTAAAAATCTTATTACTTGAGCTATGTCATTGTGCTTTATATCATTTTCTTCGTCTTAAAAAGACGAGAAAGAACATGTAATTAAAATAAATGTAGGATGAAAAATGAAAATGTTATGCCCTAAACCTTTTACAATTTGGACTTAGTCATTTTACAGCGAGTGATAAAAAATGCTTTTTGGGGCTGATTTCCTTATTTATTATCACACCTTAATGTTTCTTATATCATTTTTTTCGTCTCAATGAGGCGAAGCAGGAGATATCAAGTTCATATTTCTAGCTTGATAAATATAATGATGAGCCCCCAAAAGCATTTTCAGTCATTTGTCTGAAAAAGTCTAAGTCCCAAATCAGGTTATCTGGGGTCAAAATCTTTATTATTCATGTTACATAAAATATGATTATATATTTCTTTTCGTCTCAAAAAGCCGAGAAAGACTATGGTAACAAAATATTGTTTGGAGGACAAATACAGGACTGAGGGCTAACCCTAATTTTAAATCTCGCAGAGCTAGGGTTATGGCCCGTGCCTGGAGTTGGGGGTACCCTTTGGTCGGAAAAAATATTTGATGGCATATTCTTTTTCGCCTCATTGAGACGAAGAAAATGGTATAAAGCTCAATGTCATAGCTCAATAAATGAAAATTTGGCTCTCAAAAATCTACTAATTTCCTTATAAGGCATAAGCCTAATACTCTTATAAGGGAATTAATAGATTATTGGAAGCCATATTTTCATTTATTGAGCTATGATATTGAGTTTGATATCATTCTTTTCGTCTCAAAAAGGCGAGAAAGACTATGGTAACAAAATATTTTTTGGATGACAAATACAGGACTGAGGGCTAACCCTAATTTTAAATCTCGCAGAGCTAGGGTTATGGCCCGTGCCTGGAGTTGGGGGTACCCTTTGGTCGGAAAAAATATTTGATGGCATATTCTTTTTCGCCTCATTGAGACGAAGAAAATGGTATAAAGCTCAATGTCATAGCTCAATCAATGAAAATTTGGCTTTCAAAAATCTATTAATTTCCTCATAAGGCATAAGCCTAATACTCTTATAAGGAAATTAATAGATTATTGGAAGCCATATTTTCATTTATTGAGCTATGATATTGAGTTTGATATCATTCTTTTCGTCTCAAAAAGGCGAGAAAGACTATGGTAACAAAATATTTTTTGGATGACAAATACAGGACTGAGGTCTAACCCTAATTTTAAATCTCGCAGAGCTAGGGTTATGGCCCGTGCCTGGATTTGGGGGTACCCTTTGGTCGGAAAAAATATTTGATGGCATATTCTTTTTCGCCTCATTGAGACGAAGAAAATGGTATAAAGCCCAATGTCATAGCTCAATAAATGAAAATTTGGCTCTCAAAAATCTACTAATTTCCTTATAAGGCATAAGCCTAATACTCTTATAAGGAAGTTAATAGATTATTGGAAGTCATATTTTCATTTATTGAGCTATGATATTGAGTTTGATATCATTCTCTTCGTCTCGAAAAGACGAGAAAGAATATGTAATTAAAATAAATGTAGGGTGGATAATGAAAATGTTATGCCCTAAACCTTTTACAATTTGGACTTAGTCATTTTACAGCGAGTGATAAAAAATGCTTTTTGGGGCTGATTTCCTTATTTATTATCACACCTTAATGTTTCTTATATCATTTTCTTCGTCTCAATGAGGCGAAACAGGTGATACCAAGCTCTTATTTCTAGCTTGATAAATAAAATTATGAGCCCCCCAAAGCATTTTCAGTCATTCGTCGGAAAAAGTCTAAGTCCCAAATCAGGTTATCTGGGGTCAACATTTTTATTATTCATGTTACATAAAATATGATTATATATTCCTTCTCGTCTCCCCAAGACGAAAAAAATGATGTAAAGATCTTTTAAATATCCTGAATAATAAAGTTTTAGGACATGAATAGGTCTTTCTTATTTACCCTCCTAAAAGGGACATAATCTCAACAGGAATGTAAAGTATTTCAGGTGGCAAAATTTTTATTACTTGAGCTATGACATTGTGCTTTATATCATTTTTTTCGTCTTAAAAAGACGAGAAAGAATATGTAATTAAAATAAATGTAGGGTGGATAATGAAAATGTTATGCCCTAAACCTTTTACAATTTGGACTTAGTCATTTTACAGCGAGTGATAAAAAAAAGTCCCCCACACCAGCGTACTGGTGCAGAGGACAAGTTATTGGGAGAAAAAAAAAGTCCCCCACACCAATGTACTGGTGCAGAGGACAAGTTATTGGGAGAAAAACTATCTTTATCAGGAGACTTAGTGATATAAAGAAGTTCCTATTTGAGCTATATGTGCATTCCGTAGGCTAAAGTCCAAAATCAATTATGGCCACCTAAAATTAATATTTTTCAAGATACCCCAAAACTGATTGCATATTATTTGGGCCTTTTTTGAGACGAACAAATTGATATAAAGAACTTTGATGTACTCCAATAAATAAAGGGAAAAAAAATTCATGGCAGATTTTACCATATGCAATGAATTATATAGGAAATACATGGTTTTTTGGGGACAAAATCTAAATTAATGGTCCTATCCCATGATATCTTATGTCATTTTCTTCGTCTTAACGAGACGAGAAAGAATATGTAATCCAATAATTGTTAGGGTGATAAATAAAGATTTTACCTCCCAAAAACTTGTGATTTTGGACTTGGAGTTTTTTCGACATGTGAAAAATACAAGTTTTGGGCTGTGGTTTTCTTATACATAGACCTAGCTCTATGAAGTTGACATCATTCTCTTCGTCTCGTTAAGACAAACAACATGATATAAGACACTATAAGATAGGACAATTAATAAATATTTTGTCTCCCAAAAGCTATGTATTTCCTATGTAATTCATTGCATATGGTAAAATCTGCCATCGAGGACATATTTTTTTTATTTATGGTCCTATCTCAAAGTTCTTTATATCATTTTGTTCGTCTCGTTGAGACGAAAAGAATGATGTAAAGAAGTCTGACATTGCTTGATAAATGAAAGTTTTTCCTATTTGGCCTATGTATACGTCTCGGACGCTATAGAGTCCAAAATCAATTATGGCCACCTAAAATTAATATTTTTCAAGATACCCCAAAACTGATTGCATATTATTTGGGCCTTTTTTGAGACGAACAAATTGATATAAAGAACTTTGATGTACTCCAATAAATAAAGAAAAAAAAAATTCATGGCAGATTTTACCATATGCAATGAATTATATAGGAAATACATGGTTTTTCGGGGACAAAATCTAAATTAATGGTCCTATCCCATGATATCTTATGTCATTTTCTTCGTCTTAACGAGACGAGAAAGAATATGTAATCCAATAATTGTTAGGGTGATAAATAAAGATTTTACCTCCCAAAAACTTGTGATTTTGGACTTAGAGTTTTTTCGACACGTGAAAAATACAAGTTTTGGGGCTGTGGTTTTCTTATACATAGACCTAGCCAAATGAAGTTGATATCATTCTCTTCGTCTCATTGAGACGAATAAGATGGTATAAGATACTTTAAGATCGAGTAATAAATAAAGATTTCACATCCGAAAAACTGTGCATTTTTAAGTTTTTCCGTGGGCGTGGCCAAATATATCTCATCGCATATATTTTTTTTATTTATTGTCCTATCTCAAAGTTCTTTATATCTTTTTTTTCGTCTTAACGAGACAAACACGAATATCTAATCCTATTTCTGATCGGATAATTATGAAGCTTTTTCTGAATGAATAAGTGATATTTTCCTCGGTTTCCGGATTTCCCGGACTCTCCTCCGGATAGGGGTGGGGGCATATAATTGGAAACCCCCTCTCCGAGGTGGGACTAAGATGCCCTTATGATATACACCCATAATAATACCTACTACCCTCGTTAAAGGCCTCCACGGGGCCTATGGCAGAATCTGCCATGAGTTTTTTCCGATTTTGTCCGGATCATTTCCGCTCCGGGTAAGGAAATTTCCAAAAACCAAGTCCATGGTCCGGTAGCCTACCTCCAAGTCACCCCATATACCAAATTGGGTTGAAAAATAATAATAACTAGTATCTTTTTCAGGGGGCTGAAAATGGCTATATTTTAACTAAAAAGCCCTACCCCCGGGGTGGGGGTGGGGGGAGAAAATCGAAACCCCCCCCTCCGAGGTCGGACGAAGGTCCCCTAATGATATATACCCATACTAATACCATACCCCATACATGAAGGCCTCCAGGGGGCCTATGGCAGATTCTGCCATAAAAATATGGCAGAATCTGCCATAGAAATCCTAAGGACGGCCTCAATAAACTGTGCAAGTTTTGTTATATATATCTAAACAAAATATTTACGAGTAAAAAGTTATGATTTAAAATGTGGAAAAAAATGCACACTTTTTAAAACTCCATTTTCGACCCCTACCGAGCTTCCATACTAGGCACTTCCGGAAATTTTTAAAACCCAGGTGCACAACTACAGCATGTCGTCTAACATCACTGAAAATTTCAGCACTCTAGCTTTTATCGTTTTTGAGTTTTTGTCTGGACAAAATGGTCATTAAAAAATCGATAAAAGGGGGATAACTTCCAACCGGAAGTGATTTTTCAAAAATTGAAACGGCGGTACAAACTTCAAATGGCAACGCATCAATCCTGAAAATTTGAAGCAAATCGATCCAGCCATCTCCGAGAAATCTTCTGCACAAAAATCGGTAAGGAGAAAAAAAAAAAGAACTAGATTCGATCTCGTTGCGAGCAACGAGTGGGTCTTCCGTCCAAATTTAGATGTGATTAGATAAGAATTTGACTGACATTTTCGTTCATAAATAATGATACAAATATATTGTCTAGACGAACAATTTAGCTTTGGTAATGTTTTACAAATATTGATCATTTAAATGTTATAAATTAAAGACTCTCTCTACCTCTCGGCAACTAATTAAAGGGGTCAGCTTTTTTTCGAGAAAAAAGTTAATAATGTTATTTACTGCGATACAGATTCAACTGATCAGGCGAGTCATGCCGCCTGGAGGCCTATTTTTTTTTATATCATTCTAGATATATCTCGCAAAACTGAACAAATTTTGTTCTACATGTCCTATGGAAATTTTCTTAAGAAAAAAGTTATTGATTGCGATATTTATCATTTATCAGACTGTTAAGGCGAGTCATAAGGCCCGTGGGCCTTTTTCTTGATATCGTTTGAAAGATCTTGCAAACCTGAACAACTTTTGGTCTACATGTTTTATCAAAAGTTTCTCCAGAAAAAAGCTATTGATTGTGACACTAATCAAACTCTTCAGGCGAGCCATGAGGCTCGTTCGCCTTTTTCATGATGTTGTTTGAAAGATCTTACAAAACTGAACAACCTTTCCTCTAGATGTCTCATTAAAAGTTTCTTGACTAAAATGTTATAGATTACAACAATAACCCAACTGTTCAGGTGAGCCATGAGACCCGCAGGCCTTATTCTTAACATCGTTAGTAACGCTTGCGAATCTGAACAACTTTTGTTCTACATGTCTTATCAAAAGTTTCTCCAGAAAAAAGTTATTAATGTTATTCATTGTGATACAAATTCGACTGTTCAGGCGAGCCATGACCCCTGCAGGCCTATTTTTTGATATCATTAGATACATCTTGCAAAACTGAACAACTTTTATTCTACATGTTTCATCAAAGTTTCGTGACGAAAAAGTTAATCATTGTAACAGAAATTCAATGGTTCAGGCGAGCCATGAAGCCCATGGGCCCATTTCTTGATACGGCACGAAAGATCTCAATAAACTGTACAACTTTTGTTAGATATGTCTAAAAAAAATATTTACGAGTATAACGTTATGCGACATTTATCACTGTTAAGGCGAGTCATAAGGCCCGTGGGCCTTTTTCTTGATATCATTTGAAAGATCTTGCAAAACTGAACAACTTTTGTTCTACATGTCTTATCAAAAGATTCTCGAGAAAAAAGTAATAGTGACACTGATCAAACTGTTCAGGCGAGCCATGAAGCCCGTTGACCTTTTTCATGATGTTGTTCGAAAGATCTTGCAAAACTGAACAACTTTTGTTCAAGATGTCTTATTAAAAGTTTCTTGACAAAAATGTTATAGATTGCAACAATAACCCAACTGTTCAGGTGAGCCATGAGACCCGCAGGCCTATTTATTAACATCGTTAGTTAACCCTTGCGAAACTGAACAACTTTTGTTCTACATGTCTTGTCAAAAGTTTCTCGAGAAAAAAGTTATTAATGTTATTAATTGTGATACAAATTCGACTGTTCAGGCGAGCCAATGATGCCCTGAGGCCTAGTTTTTGATATCATTAGATAGATCTTGCAAACCTGAACAACTTTTATTCTACATGTCTTATCAAAAGTTTCGTTAGAAAAAAGTTAATCATTGTAACAGAAATTCAATGGTTCAGGCGAGCCATGAGGCCTATGGGCCCATTTCTTGATATGACATGAAAGATCTTAATAAACTGTACAACTTTTGTTATATATGTCTAAGCAAAATATTTACGAGTAAATAGTTATGATTTAAAACGTAGAGAAAAATGAGACACTTTTTTAAACCCCATTTTCGACCCCTACCGAGCTTCCATACTAGGCACTTCCGGAAATTTTTAAAACCCAGGTGCACAACTACAACATGTCGTCTAACATCTCTGAAAATTTCAGCACTCTAGCTTTTATCGTTTTTGAGTTTTTGTCTGGACAAAATGGTCATCTGAAAATCGATAAAAGGGGGATAACTTCCAACCGGAAGTGATTTTTCAAAAATTGAAACGGCGGTACAAACTTCAAATGGCAACGCATCAATCCTGAAAATTTGAAGCAAATCGATCCATCCATCTCCGAGAAATCTTCTGCACAAAAATCGGTAAGGAGAAAAAAAAAGAATAATAATAATAAGAAAAGTGAAAAATCAACAATAGAATAATAGAAGGGTCTTCCGCTGAAGACGGAAGACCCTAACTAGATGCGATCTCGTTGCGAGCAACGAGTGGGTCTTCCGCCCAATTTTAGATGTGATGAGATAAGAATTTGACTGACATTTTCGTTCATAAATAATGATACAAATATATTATTTAGACGTACAATTTAGCTTCCGTAATGTTTTACAAATATTGATCATTTAAATGTTATAAATTAAAGACTCTCTGCCCCTCTCGGCCACTAATTAAAGGGGTCAGCCTTTTTTCGAGAAAAAAGTCAATAATGTTATTTGCTGCGATACAAATTCGACTGATCAGGCGAGTCATGTCGCCCGGAGGCCTATTTTTTGATATCATTCTAAATATATCTCGCAAAACTGAACAAATTTTGATCTACATGTCTTATCAAAATTTTCTTGAGAAAAAAATTATTGATTGCGACATTTATCAGACTGTAAAGGCGAGTCATAAGGCCCGTGGGCCTTTTTCTTGATATCGTTTGAAAGATCTTGCAAAACTGAACAACTTTTGTTTTACATGTCTTATCAAAAGTTTCTCGAGAAAAAAGCTATTGATTGTGACACTAATCAAACTCTTCAGGCGAGCCATGAGGCCCTTTCGCCTTTTGCATGATGTTTTTCGAAAGATCTTGCAAAACTGAACAACTTTTGTTCTAGATGTCTTATTAAAAGTTTCTTGACAAAAATGTTATAGATTACAACAATAACCCAACTGTTCAGGTGAGCCATGAGATCCGCAGGCTTATTTCTTAACATCGTTAGTTAACACTTGCGAAACTGAACAACTTTTGTTCTACATGTCTTATCAAAAGTTTCTCCAGAAAAAAGTTATTGATTGTGAAACTAATCAAACTCTCCAGGCGAGCCATGAAGCCCGTTCGGCTTTTTCATGATGTTGTTCGAAAAATCTTGCAAAACTGAACAACTTTTGTTCTAGATGTCTTATTAAATGTTTTTTGACAAAAATGTTATAGACTGCAACAATAACCCAACTGTTCAGGTGAGCCACGAGACCCGCAGGCCTATTTCTTCAGATCGTTAGTTAACGCTTGCGAAACTGAACAACTTTTGTTCTACATGTCTTGTCAAAAGTTTCTCGCGAAAAAAGTTATTAATGTTATTAATTGTGATACAAATTTGACTGTTCAGGCGAGCCATGATGCCTGGGGGCCTATTTTTTGATATCCTTTGATAGATCTTGCAAAATTGAACAACTTTTATTCTACATGTTTTATCAAAAGTTTCGTGAGAAAAAAGTTAATCATTGTAACAGAAATTCAATGGTTCAGGCGAGCCATGAGGCCCATGGGCCCATTTCTTGATATGGCACGAAAGATCTCAATAAACTGTACAACTTTTGTTATATATGTCTAAACAAAATATTTACGAGTAAAAAGTTATGATTTAAAACGTGGAAAAAAATTGGCCACTTTTCTAAACTCCATTTTCGACCCCTACCGAGCTTCCATACTAGGCACTTCCTGAAATTTTTAAAACCCAGGTGCACAACTACAACATGTCCTCTAACATCACTGAAAATTTCAGCACTCTAGCTTTTATCGTTTTTGAGTTTTTGTCTGGACAAAATGGTCATCTGAAAATCGATAAAAGGGGGATAACTTCCAACCGGAAGTGATTTTTCAAAAATTGAAACGGCGGTACAAACTTCAAATGGCAACGCATCAATCCTGAAAATTTGAAGCAAATCGATCCAGCCATCTCCGAGAAATCTTCTGCACAAAAATCGGTAAGGAGAAAAAAAAAAGAATAATAATAATAACTAGACACGATCTCGTTGCGAGCAACGAGTAGGTCTTCCGTCCGATTTGTTGATGCACTCGGAGTTAAAAAAAGAAAAAGAAAAAAGAGAAATGAGTCCCAATTTAGTTTCCGACTTTAAGACACTTTAGATATAATCAATTTTTCATATCATAAGCTTCTGAAGCAAAGTTGCGGTGAAATTCGTTTGAAATTCGACTCTCCAGGCGAGCCATAAGGCCCGCGGGCCTATTTCTTGATGTCATTTGTTAGCCCTCTATAGACTCAACAACTTTAGTTCTATATGTCTTTACAAAATATTTACCTGTAAAAAGTTATTGAGATCGACCGATATCGACAAAAAATCGACTCTACAGGCGAGCCATTAGGACCATAGGCCTATTTCTGGATATCAATCGATAAATCTCGATAAACTGAACAACTTTTGTTCAATATGTCCTTACAAAATATTTACCAGTTACAAGTTTTTGAAATCGACTGATATCGACAAAAATCGACTCTACAGGCGAGCCATGAGGCCCACAGACCCATTTTTGGATATTGATCGATAGGTTATGACACATTGAACAACTTTTGTTCAATAATGCTTTTCCAAAAATATGTCGTTTTAAAGATATGAGGCGTCAAATATTTACGATTTTGGCCCTTAAAATCTCTAATTACGTAACATATGACCTACTTTTTGATTTGATAAGATCAAGCTCGTTGAGATGAACATTTCCGCTTCTACAACTTATTATAAAATATTAATAGTTTCTGAGATATTCTCAAAAACATTTGGACCCTTCTGAACCCCTAATTTAAAGGGCCAGCCCGTTTTGCTTGATATCGTAAGAAAGGCCTTGTCATTTGAAACATTTTTTGCTCAACAAGTATTTAGAAATTCTTTACCGTTCTCGAGTTATCTCTACAAGAAATATTTAGGGGCCAAACTGTAGCTCCCTAACGGGGCCACATAGGGAAAAAACGAAATGTACATATTGTTTAGATTATCATTCTGAACAACTTTTGCTCAATAATGCTTTTCAAAATATTTGTCGTTTTAAAGATATGAGGCGTCAATTATTTATGATTTTGGCCCTTAAAATCCCTTATTACGTAACATATGACCTACTTTTTGATTTGATAAGAACAAGCTTGTTTAGATGAACATTTCCGCTTCAATGACTTATTACAAAATATTAATAGTTTCTGAGATATTCTCATAAACCTTTGGACCCTTCTGGGCCCCTAATTTAAAGGGTCAGCCCCTTTTGCTTGATATCGTAAGAAAGGTCATGACATTTCAAACATTTGTTGTTCAACAAGTATTTAGAAATTCTTTACCGTTCTCGAGTTATTTCTAGAAGTAATTTTTAGGGGCCAAACTGTAGCTCCCTAACGGGGCCACATAGGGTAAAAACGAAATATGCATATTGTTCAGATCATCATTCTGAACAACTTTTGTTCTTTATTGCTTTTCAAAATATTTGTCGTTTTCGAGATACAAGGGGTAAAAAATTTATGGTTTTGGCCCTTAAAATCCCTTATTACGTAACATATGACCTAAATTTTTATATGAATAGATTTGGATTGTTGACATAAACATTTTTTGTTCTTTGACTTATACCAAAATATTAACGATTTTTGAGATATTTGATCTAGACTTTGAGCCCTTCTAGATCCCTAATTGAAGGGGCTAGTCCCTAAACCTTGATATTTTCGAAAAGATCTCGTAAATGTGCACAACTTTTGTTCTACATATTTTAACAAAATATTTGCAAGAAAAAAGATATTGGAGATCAAAGGTCAAAAATCGCCGAAATCGGCGAAAAATTTTGGCATCCATTTTTTCAGGTCCAGGCGAACGTTTAGGCAAATCGCCTCCGGTAAAATCGAATCCCCCACAAATCTTCTAAAATGTTTACTCTATCTTGTGTAGAAATTTCAAGACTCTAGCTTCAAAACTAACGGAGGAGATGTGTGGACAACAAGACCCTTCAAAAAGTCACTAAAAGAGAGATAACTCCTGACCGGAAGTGACGTCAAGCACGAAATTTTGCAAGCAAAGTCTCGTCACCAAAAGATATCTTTTCTGAAAATTTCGTGAAAATCGATCGAGAACTGGCTGAGAAAAACGCGTGTACTACCAAGGAAAATAATAATAATAATAATAATAATGAAGAAGAAGAACGCGAACAATAATAGTAAGGTCTTCCGCAGGAGACGGAAGACCTTAACTAGAAGGTCTTCCGTTGGAAACGGAAGACCTTAACTAGAGCAAAGCTCGTTGCAAAGCAACGAGAGGTCTTCCGTCGGAGCTGTGTGACATAAAAACCTTGAACTTGACCATATGTCCTTGGGTCAGGTCCTAATGCAGCCTCAAATAACATGAAAATCTGTTGTAAGTATGAAATCTAAATGTTTCTTCATTACAGCATATGGTCAGGACAGGGTTTGTATTTTCAAAAAAGTGAACTTGACAATATGAGCATGGGTCAAGGCCAGGACACTTTCTTTGATCTTATGGAAACTTTTCTTTCAGTATTAATTAAAATTTGCCATTAGTTAGATCTATTAAGACTCTAATCAATTTTTAACTTTTAGACCTTTAGAAATGGTGCAAATGACCTTACATCAAGATTATTTATGTTATTGTCATTAATAATCTTTATGTGAAGATTGAGCTTACGGTGTATTTTTAAAAGTTGCGGTCTGGGCACATTTGCACGGATAGGCGGACTTGGTGATATCTTAAACTTTGTTTGCTGGAATTATAATTAGTGTTCGGTAATATTGCTATCTGTTCTTCCGGCTCGAAGAGACAGTCTCTTTTGTTAGAAACCTTATTTAAAATGAATATTAGTATCTATTGTAGTCAGGTATGTTATTTTTAGCAAGTTTATTTCAGTTATACGCATGAAGAGTTCTCGCTCACTTGCCAAATGAAAATGGCTACTTGTTTACGGGTATAGCTTTTTACTCTAATATAACACAAGATTCGAACAAAATAACAATTTCATGAGATAAATAAGATGTTAAAGAACAACTTTTCCATCGGAAGCCATATCGAATTCTTTGCCGTTTTTGAGCTATAAAGCGAAAACTTGTAGGGGCCGTAGATCCCTAATTTAAGGGGACAGCCCCTTTTTACTGGTGTCAAATAAAAGCTCTTGAAATCTACACAACTTTTATTTTACATGTCTTAACAAAATATTTTTAGTTTAAAAGATACAAAGGAAATTATGTGCAAATTTTCGCTCTTTCAGGCGTCCTGATTTTTGACCCCTCTCTATCGCCATTTTAAATGGCGAAATCAAAAAACAAAATATGATGTGCACAACTACAATGCTTCTTCTTTACCAATTCAGTGTTTTCTCTGCTCCAATTATTATAGTCTCGGAGCCTTTATCTGGAAACCAAAGCCCCTAAAATTTCACGAAAAGGGAAATAACTCGCAAGCGGAAGAGAATATCCAAAATGTTTAAAAGTATTTTGAAAGTCTTTAGTAAAATGTATTAAAGCTGAAAATTTCAGCAAAATCGGTTGAGGAATGAGCCAATGAACATTTTCCTAGTAGAATAACAGTAATATTTATGTTTGAAAAAAAAAGCAGA
This sequence comes from Ostrea edulis, assembly GCF_947568905.1. NCBI lineage: Eukaryota > Metazoa > Mollusca > Bivalvia > Ostreida > Ostreidae > Ostrea > Ostrea edulis. The sequence goes on along the minus strand of NC_079166.1, from coordinate 80,401,762 downwards.
GGGGACAGGCCTCCCCTCTGACACCCCCACTCCCAACACTACGTGCCCGCATCCTTCAAGAACACATATTTTCGACATCATCGACAATGCAAAAAAAAAAATTAATTAAAAGGCTTCCCAGAGTATAGTGTATGTGTGATTGTATGTGTGTGTGTGTGTGTGTGGAGGGGGGGGGGGGGTCATTAAATAAGGAAAATGTCCGACATTCAAATCGTAATTAAAAAAGCGTAGGGGACAAGCTTCTCCTCTCACACCCCACCCCCTTCCCCCGATACTACGTGCGCACATCCTTCTAGAACACATATTTTCATTTCATTAGTATCAGAAAAGTGTCTGTCATTCAAATCGTAAGTAACACGTTTTTTATTTTGATATACAGTGCTTATGACCTATAGGCCTAAAGAATGTAATTTACAATATAATAGCACCTTTTTTCACTGACCCTATAGTTGTCACACTTTTAAAAAAATATCTAAAGGAAATTATCTTTCCCGCCAGATGACCGAAAATTGAAACTCTAATTATTGTTTTGAACATATTGACACAATCAATAGATCTATCAACTTACGAGTTCCACACTTTAATTGTGAGTGTGTTTTGGAGGTCCTCCCCTCCCCCCCCCCCCCCCCCTCGAACTTTGATAAGCAACAATTGCTTTTTTTCTCATTGAGTTCATCCCAGTGATTATATGATCTATTGTATATGTTTTACGTCCTATACAGGTCTTTGAAAATGTCGACATCTTTGTTGTTGAACTGCTCTGGCCTTGAATCTCGAAGCCCAGGAAGCAGGTTTTTTGAATTACTATAAATTAAAGTAATACATGTATGCAATTCAGAATCTGTGTTCAAATTTTCATGATTCAACAGGAAAATATGATTAATCAATTCTTTAATAAGTAAATCTTAATAAGGTTTTTTCATATATAAAATGATGTATCAATTTAAAGTCCTATCTCAATTTTTATTTCTAAAAAATCTAAATCCAAACCTTCCATTGACCGGCAAGTGTATTCATTTTCAACACCGAAATGAACGCGCAAAGACATTTTCATCAGCGTACTATCATTATAAGAGTCACGAGTCAAGTCCGTAGAAAGCAATATAGTTAGAGGCAGGCAACCAAACAGAAAATCCTCAATAGGTAAAAACAAAAGAGGTAGACATAAGGCAGATTGAAAGGAGGCACGTAACATCGTTTTTGAAAGTGGGGGGGGGGGGGGAGGGGGCAGCCAGAAAAAAAAATTCCACTTACCAAAAAATCTTTGACAAGCAAAAAAAAAAAAAAAAAAAAAAAAGAAAGAAAACGGACAATTTCCCAAAGTCAAAAATCCTATTTCGGGAGGGGGGTGGGGGTGGGGTGGGGTAGGTTCCAACTTTTCTGTACACCAAAAAATTTGTTCTTTACATAACATTAGCGCATTTCACTACAAAAGTGGGGGGGGGGAGGGGCAACAGGCCTTCCAATGACCATTTTCATAGTAAATTAACAGTAAAACGTTAGGTTTCCTGCCCCCCCCCCCCCCGCCGGGTTTTACGTGCCTGGAAAGGGCATGACCGTAAATTAACGATCTGTATTGTATACTGTCAAGCATATGTTGGCAAAAATATTGGAGGGTGGGAACTGGAACTTCCTGTCCTTCCACCAATCATTTGAAAAATCCTATTTTATTAAAAACATAATTTTCTGTAAATCGTTGTGTTTGCAAATTACATTAAAACGGTAATGTTTTTGTGTGTACATGTATTGCCGCTGATCGCTGGTACACATGCGATGGCTCCGAACTCGGGCAATCGAGCCATGGGTTACGTAATTGTAAACAAGAACAAACCCCGGTGTCTATGTAAAATGCTTGCAGTTAATGACTGAATGAAATGAGACTGATTCGATGTGGATTTCTGATGATTTTCTATACATGTTTAGAGTTGGTATAATCATGATAAGAACCCGTGATTTAAAAAATAAAGTTTATAAATTATTTGTTATGTTTACAAAAAGGATCCATTTTTTTCACTTTGTAGAGAATGCAGAAAGTTTGTGTATCAACTGGCTAAAGTAGAGTTAAATCACAGATTGCTTGTCCACATGTGATGAATCTCCAAAATTAAACACAATAAGACGCTTGAGATGTATATATATATTTGGGGCGCTCTTGCCTTTTTCATTTCACTCATAAAAACCGCATCTACTTGCACGCATGATTGTATTTAGATGAAATGAAATGAACCGACAAATAAATCCTTCTGTATGCAGACAATTATAAGTTAATAAAACTTAAAACTACTTCATTTTATTTAGTACGATTTTTTCTGACAATTAGAAACGTCACATACCCTTACCGTAAACTTATTGTGAGGAAAATGACAACCCGATAAATAATCAGGAAAATTGTGTAGGGTTTTTTAAATGTATGTATAACTTGACACAAATATTATGAGGTCCATTGATCACTAACTCGAAATGTTTGCGGTAGCATCTTTACAATTACTTTATAATTGAAATAAAACATAATATAATTGTTAATTAAGTATGATATAATGTAAAAGGATTCAAAATGATTTCAAACATAATTTTCCAGTAATTGATGTGTTTATTTATGCGATGGACGAAAGCCGAGTTAGCTTCGATGTTTTTGTTTTGATTATGCAAGCTTGTCACTCTGGACACCTGCGAGCGAGGCGAGAGTTGGGTTACATAACTGTATAAACAACGCTGACCGTGAAGAATGTAAACAGCTTGCAGTTATTGACCATGATTTATTCTACGTTTGAACGTTTTATTTTTATGTATATTACTTATTTTAATTCTAATATGAAACAAATAAAAGATAATTTACCTCTCTCCTTTTGTTGTTGTTGAAGGTTTGTTTATGTTAAAACGAAAGAAAAAGAGAAATGTATCACTAAATAATTAGTATTTGAACCACAGAGCATGTTAAAAACCTTATTTAAAATGAATATTAGTATCTATTGTAGTCAGGTATGTTATTTTTAGCAAGTTTATTTCAGTTATACGCATGAAGAGTTCTCGCTCACTTGCCAAATGAAAATGGCTACTTGTTTACGGGTATAGCTTTTTACTCTAATATAACACAAGATTCGAACAAAATAACAATTTCATGAGATAAATAAGATGTTAAAGAACAACTTTTCCATCGGAAGCCATATCGAATTCTTTGCCGTTTTTGAGCTATAAAGCGAAAACTTGTAGGGGCCGTAGATCCCTAATTTAAGGGGACAGCCCCTTTTTACTGGTGTCAAATAAAAGCTCTTGAAATCTACACAACTTTTATTTTACATGTCTTAACAAAATATTTTTAGTTTAAAAGATACAAAGGAAATTATGTGCAAATTTTCGCTCTTTCAGGCGTCCTGATTTTTGACCCCTCTCTATCGCCATTTTAAATGGCGAAATCAAAAAACAAAATATGATGTGCACAACTACAATGCTTCTTCTTTACCAATTCAGTGTTTTCTCTGCTCCAATTATTATAGTCTCGGAGCCTTTATCTGGAAACCAAAGCCCCTAAAATTTCACGAAAAGGGAAATAACTCGCAAGCGGAAGAGAATATCCAAAATGTTTAAAAGTATTTTGAAAGTCTTTAGTAAAATGTATTAAAGCTGAAAATTTCAGCAAAATCGGTTGAGGAATGAGCGAGATATGAAGCTTCAAAGTTAGCGTCTAGGAAGAAAAAAAAAAGAATAATAAGAATAATCTTAACCAGCACAATAAGTAGGTCTTCCGTTGCTACGGAAGACCTTAATAATAATAAGAAAAGTGAAAAATCAACAATAGAATAATAGAAGGATCTTCCGCTGAAGACGGAAGACCCTAATAATAATAATAATAATAATAAGAAACAGAGTAAAAACAATATGTTCCCAAACTTTGTTTGGGGAACATAATTATAGAATACAAATGGAAAATATAGAATACAAATGGAAAAATATACAATACAAATGGAAATTATACAATGCAAATGAAAAATTATACAATGCAAATGGAAAATATAGAATACAAATGGAAAATTATACAATACAAATGGAAAAGATCAAATATTGCAACGTTTGACATGCCATAGGCAATGCTGTAAAATTTTCGAACATTTTTTTTAAGCCTATATACCTCATTAGTGATGTTAACAAAAGACGGTTAATATGCTAAATAGAATAAGGAATGTCGCTTATTGTATAGGGGAATAATTTCACGGGTTGTAATTTTCGCCCCCCCCCATTTTTTTACCTATTCGCGGGTTCATAAATTCGTGGATTCGAATCACTATAAGCCCCCTTTTTAAAATCACAATCTGTATCAAAGATTATTAAATATAAAAATATCCCCGTTTTCTTAAATTCGCGGATTTGTCTAAACCGCGAATATAGCGAAAATGTCCACCGCAATTTATTTTCCCCTCTAAAGTATATAATCCAGTGACGGTAATAAAATTATTTGTGGATCTCATTATTGACATCTGTTGTGTTAGAGGAGTAAGACATCCTGTAAATAAGCACTTTTAATTATTGTGGGTACCTCATTTATATACTTATAAATAGATAAAGAAGGTGGGCAAGCTTGGCGAACGATAATCCTATTTTAAACCGGGCACAGACTGCGAATCAGTAATTCATTTACAATACATACACCTACAGTACCGTACTAAAACGGTGCCATAAATATTTCATATAACTTTAGAAAAAGAAGTATATAGAGCGCACATCAAAACAAAATATGCATTCAAAATTATTGTCATATCTTGTTTGATAGGCTGCAGCATCATGTACATCATACATTTAGCGAACACGCACACTACGGAACTTTCTGAATGTGCCGGAACGACCGATTATATTTGACGTTTATACACCACGACCACGTGGTAATAACCAATTGTAGGGCAAAGTTGATATTGATACAAATGATGTTTCACCAGCAGACAGTCCGTAAAGGACTGTGCGCTGTTTTACGATGACGATCCAGGTTACATGTACTATTGACCAATATTGACCAGTAATTAGTACCTGAGTGTAAAATAGATGGAAGAGAAAAGGCAGATTTAGACGCTTATCATTGGATGCACGGCGTGATGTTATACCGATATCCTAAAGATATTCCCTAGATTTATTTGCTTCGCCAACTCCAATAATTTAAACAAATGCATTTTCCTGTAAAATAGTTGTAGTGATTCCTTTCTTTCAAAGATAACATTTAAATGCAGGAATTTGATAGCAAATAAAATATTCCATGCTTGATTACATGTACTTAGTTGATATTGTAATCCGGAAGTGACATACCCTACAAATTACGTAAATAAAAGTCAAGAGTCGGTCCATACCTCGAAAGTCCCGTCTTACACTAATGTCTTGAGTACCCAAGGTCACAATTACACTGATGTCTGGAGTATCCAAGGTCACAATTACACTGATGTCTGGAGTATCCAAGGTCACAATTGCACTAATGTCTGGAGTATCCAAGGTCACAATTACACTAATGTCTGGAGTACCCAAGGTCACAATTACACTGATGTATGGAGTATCCAAGGTCACAATTACACTAATGTCTGGAGTACCCAAGGTCACAATTACACTGATGTCTGGAGTATCCAAGGTCACAATTGCACTAATGTCTGGAGTACCCAAGGTCACAATTACACGGATTTCTGGAGTACCCAAGGCCACATTTACACTGATGTCTGGAGTACCCAAGGTCACAATTACACTAATGTTCGGAGTACCCAAGGTCACAATTACACGGATGTCTGGAGTACCCGAGGTCAAAATTACACCAACCCCTTGAGTACCCAAGGTCACAATTACATAGCTGCAGAACTGTAGCTCTCTGAAAAAATATTTTGACATAACAGAGAGCTACAGAGCCACCCCTTATAAAAACCTTCGACTTACGGCGCACAGAAAGCTGCGCACGGTTGAGGGCTTATACCGTTGTATTCTTGAGTTGCTGTCTCATAAAGTTAATATCAAAAAATTCTTAACATATTTTCCTACTATACCTGTTTCTAAACATACCTTCAAATGTTCATTAAAGCCCCATACGACCTGAAAACTCCCAGCTTCAAATGATTTCGTTTGTTGACGTAGCCATGTTTGGTAGCCGGTCAATTCGAATCCTGGTTAATTTCCATACTTGAACAATAACGTCTAGATGTGAACTAATATCACCACAAATATTTTAGCTAAATATTTTAAATAATATATCATCCCAGTGCCTTTAAATAATAATTATTCAAATAGCTAAACTCACGGCAATGCGTCTTTCATTAGTCTGGTTCGGTCTCCACCCATGCCACACGAGTGTTAAGGACTTTAGTAGCATTTTCATGAATCAAGAGCTTATTTTACCTTTAGAAAAACTTTATTTTTTTATTTCTATAAATTATTCGTATTGATAATAAATGAAGAGCGAATACATAACATATAACGAATTTTATGAATAGATACCAACAACAACAGGGTACGAATTGACCGGCTACCTAACATGGCTAGGTCAACAAACGAAATCGTTTGAAGCTGGGAGTTTTCAGGTCGTATGGGGCTTTAATGAATATTTGAAGGTATGTTTAGACACAAGTATAGTAGGAAAATATGTTAAGAATTTTTTGATATTAAATTTATGAGACAGCAACTCAAGAATACAACGATATAAGCCCTCAACCGTGCGCAGCTTTCTGTGCGCCGTAAGTCGAAGGTTTTTATAAGGGGTGGCTCTGTAGCTCTCTGTTATGTCAAAATATTTTTTCAGAGAGCTACAGTTCTGCAGCTAACAATTACACTGATATCTGGAGTACCTATCACAGTTACACTGATGTCTGGAGTACCCATCAAAATTACACTGATGTCTGGAGTATCCAAGGTCACAATTACACTGATGTCTGGAGTACCCAGGGTAACAATTACACTAATCTCTGGAGTACCCAAGGTCACAATTACACTGATATATGGAATACCCAAGGTCACAATTACACGGATGTCTGGAGTACCCAAGGTCACAATTACACTGATATCTGGAGTACCCATCAAAATTACACTGATGTCTGGAGTATCCACACAATTACACTGATTTCTGGAGTACGCAAGGTCACAATTACACTGATATCTGGAGTACCCAAGGTCACAATTACACGGATGTCTGGAGTACGCAAGATCACAATTACACGGATGTCTGGAGTACCCAAGGTCACAATTACACGGATGTCCGGAGTACCCAAGGTCACAATTACACTGATGTTTGGAGTACCCTAGGTTACAATTACACTTATGCCTGGAGTACTGAAGGTCACAATTACACTGATGTCTGGAGTACCCATCAAAATTACACTGATGTTTGAGGTACCCAAAGTCTCAACGTCTGGAGTACGCAAGGTCACAATTACACTGATGTCTTGAGGACCCAAGGTCACAATTACAGTGATTTCGTGAGTACGCAAGGTCACAAATACACCGATGTTTGGAGTACCCAAGGTCACAATTACACGGATGTCTGGAGTACCGAAGGTCACAATCACACTGATGTCTGGAGTACCCATCAAAATTACACTGATGTCTGGAGTACCCAAGGTCACAATTACACTGATGTCTGGAGTATCCATCACAATTACACTCTTGTATGGAGTATCCAAGGATCAATATACGTATAGCATCTAACAGCAAATGTTCCGCGCCTACATTTACAAAACCAACCAAAAATAGTTGTAGGTGAATGTCTTATGCACAAATTGTAATGAATTTTACTTGTGTATCGAGATTGAAGTTTTGCATGAATTAAATCAGATTCCATCTTGGACACGTCAATATGGTACTGTTCAATTCTGAAGATGCTCTGAAGCGTATTTATTTAATTGATTTGATAAACACCAGATGCTATTAAAAGACTGCATGATATGAGTGAATATGCAAATGAAAAATGTTGTCTTTTATCATTAGTGATGAATAAATTCTATAGTAAGTTCCTTACATCAGTTAACCAATTGGGATGTAAGTCAATATCTTCTTACATATGATTATACAATGATTTCAAAATACAATTGTCTATGTGTCTAAAAGTTTAATCCAATATTTCAAGATCCGTTATTTTCTGACAATACTTAAAGGTGATCTCCCCAATACGCCGGTTTCGAGATACACCCGAGTTATTTCCCTTTGGAGAATTCCGTAGATGGTCAGGCGCGAAACATTTTGTTTACACGCGGGAGTGGGACTAATAGTCATCACTGCGTAAGTGAATGTACTCATTAAGTTTCTCATACAATGTTAGATCACCCGAATTCGACTGATACACAAACTAAGTAAGTTATAAGTGTTTACCTAGGGGGTAATTAAATACATAGAATTCTTATCATATCACGTTATTTCGTTGGTCATAAGTACCATATCTAAGACATTAATACTTGCAAATATGACATTGTTTTTATGTTTCCACTTTAGTAAAAACATTTCTTTCGATAGTATTTTGTATTTCCCACATTTACATGTTAAAAGAGAAGCCGCTTTTAACACATTTCATCATCTTCCTCGCCGACTGTAGGTTCACTCTGTCCCACTTAGTCATTCAAATGCACCTCCTACACAGAAGAGTTCGTATCTCGAAACTGGGGTATTCTGATAATACAATAAACTTTGATATACTTTTTAAGATGCAAAATTATCTCACAAAATTCCAAATGTAATTTTTCTATGTCATTGGCGGTACACAGGGCCTCCGTTGTCAAGTGGTGAGAGCATCGCGCTCAAAATTATACGGATTCTCACCTCTGGTCTGCGCGGGTTCGAATCCTGCTCGTGCCGGTAAGTGAGAAAGTTTTCAGGTTTACTTTCGAAAGGTCAGTACCGTTGGTCTCTTCCCAGGTACATTGTATCTGGGTTATCTCTCCCACCAATAAAAACTGGGCGCCACCAGATAAGTGAAAAATTGTTGTGTGTGGAGAAAAACATTAATCAATCAATCAATTGGCAGTACTACCCCCCCCCCCCCCCCAGGCTTCACAGCAGTAATTCAAAACGCTACTTGCATAAATACAAATACATCTAATTTAGTTTCGATATTCAGTGTGTTTTCATTACATATTTCACTCACATGAACCATGGTTTTCCTTCCCTGTGATGCTACAATGTTTTGAGTTCTAGTAAAATTTCCATTATAATAAAAAAATTAACTCCCAAATAACTAAAACTATCCACTACATGAATTTGAATGCCATTATAAGACCATCCATCCTGTGTGCTTAATTTAAAATTGTTTCTAAACACTAGAATATTTGTCTTCTCTATGTTAACATGTATGTTCAATTCGTTGCTATATTCATATAATATTTTTATCAAATGACCATATAATCAAATTTTTCTGATATGGTAAATATTATATAAAGTCCAGTTTTAAAAAGCACCTACTAGAAACTACTGTACAATAATTTTTCTAGTATGACCTTAAGTAGACATGATTCTTGTACTAAAAATAGAAAGCTTTTCTTTTCCATTTAAAAAAGAAACAAAAACAAAGAAAAGCAGATGTCCAGCGTGTTTAATTTTTCACGCAGCAAGGAACAAAAACTCCTAAATAGCTGAAAATTGCCCATATTTTAACTAGAATAATTTTAAGGTTTGCGTAAAAGAAAGAGACCATTTCTGTTATTTGTCGAATTGTAGAAACGTGTTTGGTAGTTGTAATGAATAAGATTAGAACGTCAGTTTCATTATATTTTTCTACCAATCCCAAGGAAGAGGAAGTGCATTATCCGAAGACTGTACAATACTTCAACTATTTGATACCGTCTTCCAAGGAAGACGATTAAACTTAACCCTTTAACGCCCAGTGACGCCTTTTGACGCCTTTTATGTGCCGACGGGATTAAATTGGGGGCGTTTTGTTAATAATTGGAAAACAATGAAGCAAATCATATTTTCTAAAAGTAGAGTAAAAACTAAACAATTTTTCTACTCAAAGTTTTTCTGTGCGATGTTGGGAACTAGTCGAAAACATGCATTCAAAATCGCACATCGTTACCGGAAAGTAGGAAAATTAAGCCGAAATGACAAAAATTGTGTTATATTCTGTTAGTAAAATCTTTTCTAAAAAGCAAAATATTTAAAAACGTATATCATATTCGGAAAGGTTGAAACATTTGCTTCATTTTTTCTTACGGTCATATTTAGGCACGGGCAAGTGCCATAGACCTATTTCTTCATGAAAGTAATGCATTTTATAAGTTAAACGCTATAAAAATGCACTTTGACGTCATTTGACATTAGCGTGCGTGTGTATTGCGCAAATAGATTATATAACGATACATAACTATATTTACGTGGAAAAACTAAAAAAATTTATAACGGTAAATCTGTGATTGGGTTTTTGTTTTGGTTTTATGAATTAGAACTACTGTTTACAACCTAAATACAATGTACATTTATTTCCCTATGTAAGCGCGTCCGCCTTCAGCCTAGGTATACGTGTGTGAACAATGGCTAGTAGTACCTTAACATTCACGGATTTTTCTTACGGATTCTTACGTATTTCACAAATCCATAAAAGTATACGGAATGTTACGATTTAGACATGGATACCGACGAGTGATTTACGAATGCTTGTGATTGACTACGAGTCGGAGATCCGTAAGGACTCGTAAGAAAAATCCGTGAGTGTGAAGGTGGTATAATGCGCACGGGATTTGTGGGTTTTTTTTTCTCTCTATCTTTTTCACATACATGTCCGCATTCAGTCTAAGTATATGTGTGTGAAAAATGGCTAAAGCGCACGAGATTTGTGTTTTTTCTCTCTCTATCTTTTTCACGTAAATGCATTATATAATCTAGAAGAATACAGTTTTGTTTACATTTGAGTGTCTCGCATGCATGAATTAAAAAAAGGTATATATGTATATTTCCATTAGATGAATAGGCAATAATTATGATGTATGCTATGGAAAGGACTAAAATGTACATTTTTATAAGTTAATCATTACGAACAAGTTGTCAGTGTGTGTTAGATGTAAGTATGTATACTCATTTAAAAGTGTTAGCGTTTAGATTATGATTTTTCCGTTTATTTGCAATAATAATCTGTTAGAATTTAAAGAAAAATAACTTCAGTACAAGTAAGTCAAATGAGTTGTTTTGACTAAATATTTCCATTTCTTGTTACGTTGTCATGACTGTAACATAAACAGCGCATAATTTGATCATGGAGTATAGCGCTGAAAGCGATACAAGCCCAGTTTTGTTGTCCGTTAGGTCACCGTCAGACATTGGTGTAGATGACGACAGTTATGAATAAGTTTCTATAATAAGGACAATGAATCAGAATATATAGAAACACGGTCACCGGTGTACACTGGACAGTCATTTGAGTGACATTACGGACGAGGATTTCTACTTCTAGGCGCATCAACTCCATTGCGTAAATATTGTAAAGTTCCATGAAGATTTGGTCCTTCTCATGAACTTGACTCCTTACATGAGGGGGCGGACAGGGGGTGGCCCTCTCCCCCTCTCTTCCCCTGAATAGTGATGAATTGCATATTTCATTTGGGTACTAAAGCGTATTGCATGTCAGTTTACTACCCATATGCACGGCAACGATTATGATACATATAGATATAACAGGCTAACGCGATATTGCAAATGTATTCTTTATATTCTGTATTTGTTAATTGTTTCTTTTATCTGTTAAAACACAATGGGTACGGCATCGAATACGTATAGCCGTTGATGCAGATTAGATGTGAAAAAGGAAAAACGAAGGAGTTATAAGAAAAGAAGTATAAGAATCTCCCCACTAAACCTCTTTCTCCTCTTCGATTCACCTCCTTCCTCTCATCCTGTCCGCCCCCTCTTATATCATATATACTGTTACTTTCTGCTGATATTACCTCTTATCAGTTTTGGGGAAATAACAAAGGTTATAGATATGTAGGTAACAGAAAGCAGATCGAGTACAGGACAGCCTGACCCCAACTGGACCCCGACAAATGAAATGCGTATCTTTGATAGGAATTAACCAATTACCCGATATCAAAATATACAGAGACATATAATCATTTCTATGATATGTACTGGTCAGATGACAATGCATCGGTAATTTTTTTTAAATATTAGATGACAATGGCAACAATTTTGATAAAATTTCCGTTATTTGAAAAAACACCATAAAACACACACACACACACAAACACACACACATACACGTGATTCTACAGCATAAAATATGCATATATGTATATACAAAATATTGCAAACATTTTGAATTATGTCAGAGAAAAAGTACGATTATGTACGGTGCCGACGAAGACTCTCTGATCTACATATAATACTAAATAGTGATGCTTTTAAAAGTACGCTTAAAATATTAGTAATCAATTATCACTACATGTAAAATCATGCAAAAAACTGCACTCTATTGATTGAATATTGTTTAATGTCCCTCTCGAGAATGTTTCACTCATATGGAAACTACTTTGTAAAAAGGGATTCTATTATGTACGGTGCATACTCAGTACACAAAGACCTGCAGGATAACCGCATTACGACATGCAGGTATTTTATACAGGACAGGCACGTACATGTATGTAGCATAATTTTTCAACAGGGGGAGGAGAAGCCGGAAAAAATCCCTACACCATTGTCTAAATTTCTTGACGAGCAAATAAAAATAAATAAATGGTTAAATGAATAGATAAACCAAAAACATACAAAAGTTCTTCTTTAGGACAATCAGCACTTAAATTCTCCAAACTCGGGGTGGGGATGCGGGAGTAACGTGCAATCTTTAAAATATTCCGAAAATAAATTTTAAACTCAGGGGTGTGACATGTATTAGCGCCGACTCATAAATAATCCCAAACTTCGACTTCTTAAAAAGGGGGAGGGGGTTGCACACCTTTCAATACATGTACACAAGTTCAATTCATAACTTCGACTTTACAGTTTTATATTTCAATACTATTATAAAATATGGGAGGGGTCACCAAATATATCTTTTAACATTAAAAGGTGTTGAGAAAAGTTGGGGGATGGCAACACCCCCTCCCCCTATTATACGTGCCTGCAGGCATTTACGAGTATTGCTGACACTATGACGAAGCATTATACCTCCTTATAGGTGCATGGCCGTATTAAACTGTATTTTGTTCAATGTTAAAATGTAGACCGTGTATTTTGTCATCAAAATATGTTAAGACAATTTCAACAAATTATATACGGGTATTAAAGGAGTACTGGTCTTCACAATTTAATGTAAGAAGAAATGGTGGATTTCTAATGAATATTTATGAAGGAATTCTGTTTGTGGTGGCTGTGAGCTAGCGCAAGATAAAACATTATTAGAAACATCATAGGGAAATGATAATTTCATTGACAGTATGCACGAACTATAACTCCTCCTCTATTGTTCAAATAGATTTTCATTATCCTGTGTTCCGTCTGACTGCCTTGCATCGCTGGCAAACACCTGCAGACCGTCCAGACTCGCATGCCGCCATGTTATTGTTTACTCTATAGATTCTGCGTGCAGGTATCACACCGGTAATTATTTTCACTATATATTACTATAGAGGGGAAAAAATCATTAAAAATCAGTTTACAAAATTGATGCCGAATAACGCAGTCAGACACGTTCTATGTTACCTATCTCGTCTGCCGACACCAGAAAAACAACACCCTACGCGGCATTTTCGAAAACAAAAATTGTCCGCAAAAAAGACCACCCTCAAATTCATGTGTTTTTCACATATGTGTAAACAGCCGGAATGCACCTCAGGAAGTAGCCTCAGCTACCAACAGCAAACAGTTCCTTTGTATACATTTGGTTATTTCTACCAATTACACAAAATTTCCTAATCAGGGGTACAAAAATTAAGAGAAAAGAAGAAGAGGAAATGAGAAAAATTGCGCAAGGAAAAAAATTATTTCTTTAAATATATGGAACTACAATTGCGAAAAATGGAGCGTTCACTATCCAACTCGGAGCATAACTTGTACGTAGTGTATATCGTGTGTTGCTTGATATTGAGAATACGGTAACGATAATATCCAAGATTGCGGCATATGTAGCTTTAACTAAATCAGGTAAATTTGAAAGTTTTCAATTTCAAGTTTTCAATTTCAAGACATCATTGCACATACACGTAAGCCCCGATTTTCATCCATATCAGCTTTCTCTGTTGTGTTTGTAAAGAAATACATCTCAGTTTTGATATAAACAGGAGGGTATGGAATGCGATGTTTTACGCCAGCATACCGCATGAAGCTCGTTAGAAAGCAGGCCTGTTTTAACCGTTGTTGTTCATAACCTCATGTATTTTCAAAAAATAAAATTCGTTTATTATATTCACATTCTATTTTCATCTGTTGGAGAATTCCAAACCGTTAAAGTATTCGTAATGAAGATTGATAGGCACAGTATTCACATTTATGCGGAAATCATTTCATTTCCTAGGATATATTTGAAATGTAAATATTCCTCTTTAAACTTCTGTCTTGTGCAGTGTATGGCCATTGTGTTTTAACGGCAAGAAATATTTGTTTTAAACTGCATTTGGAATCAACGGATGACTGATTTCTGTTTATTCAACAGAAACGGGTAGCAGCAATATACAATAGCTCGATTACGGATTTTAACCCACAGTGTGTACACAGTTGTATATATGTTCAGTGTTGAAATAGGGAAAACAAGAATAAGAATTACATGAAAATAAAATACTGTGTTTTATATCGATATAGATCTTAAAATGAAGCAGTGGAAACTGACTGAAATGTGAATAGGAATATGAAAAATATTACATGCATTAACAAAATACAGGCACATGGTGAATCCTCCAAATATCAAATATACATTCACTGTTCTGTTTCAAATATTTTCTTTTTTCCTGAAATCATTTATGCATGTTGAGTTTGATTGCATTACTAATATGTATTCTCATTAAATTGGTCATGAATACATTAGACAAGAAATGGAATTCGAATAACAAATAAGGTAGAAAATATGTTTTTACAAATTTTTGGATAATTATTTGCAATTGTCGAATCTCGTGAAGATTGTCTCATTAATCATTGCATTTTCAACATATCAAGATTTTAATGCATTCTTCCAGGAAAGGTTTCAACATTTAAAAAAAGAAATAAAAAAATTCAAGCGCTTTGTAAGTCCGAAACATATGATTTGATTATTTTTTCCGATGATAAATGTTTTCTCCCTTTGGGTGCCTGATTGCCATAACAGAATCACTATTCTACTTTCGTTTTATTTAGCGTTATAATTGCTTATATGTCAAGTATTTTTGCGAAGAGAACGGTATGAACAAATTATTAAGATGCTTTTGGGATAAATAGTCATTTGATATTCGAATTCTACGTATATACTGTATCTGTAACTATTTTAAAGTACTTCTCCCCTTGGGGCACCCCTTTTTCAATGACATGTTTGATCAAATTATGATACATGTATGTGCACAATGGGAGATCATGCAGCTTCCAACAGAAGATAGACAGGTAATGCAGATTGATATTTAAAATGTATCATGGTTAGCATTATAAAAGTATTAAATCAACAAATGGTCAATGTTGATCTACTTATTAACATGCGTTAGCTGTACACAGAGAAAGAAATAAGGAAGTTTACGTGTAGGTTAAATATAGATTTTGGAAGTTTAAATGACGATGGAAATAAATAAGCTTTGGAACATGCTCTCATATCTCAATCGTAAACCCATTCCCGATCGATATCTTTGTCATGTTGTTTGAAATCACATTCACAATCCCAGTACTCTTATCTGTGGAAGATGACAGTGGGTTAAACAAGTATTGACCTGTGAGAATAGTCATTGTGATGTAAACATTAAAATCAGCGAGGGCGCCTCGTCACCAAATGATGCCGTTTTAAAATAAATCTTCCTTACTTCATTGTCTCCAGCTGTGGTTTTAGCTCTCTCTGACAATGGGAGAGGAACGTGCATTTTGATCGTGGTTTGCGATGATGTCGTTACAATAGAACAAAACACGGGTTTGATTATGTAAAAAAAATTCATGTCTACGGAACATCTTATTGTACTTTTGGTGATGCCTGTTAAGGATTATGGTCAGGTTAACATATTAATTAGGATAATTACGTTGCGCTTCGTCTGACTGACACTAATACACAAAACTTTCATATGTTTTCAATAACTAATAAAATACATGGAACTAGCACAAACGTTATATTATGATGGAATAAAATATTCCTGATCATCTGTAGAACATAAAAAAAATGCGTATACCCCTTGTAAACAATTGGATGAGGTATTTACTACGCTAGACGCCCTGTGCTAATTAGGGATACAGTATTGTGTAGTTGTAATATCTATCACTGACATTAATTAAGGTTATAGTATTGTTTAGTTGTAATATCTATCACTGACACTAATTAAGGATACAGTATTGTTTAGTTGTAATATCTATCACTGACACTAATTAAGGATACAGTATTGTTTAGTTGTAATATCTATCACTGACATTAATTAAGGTTATAGTATTGTGTAGTTGTAATATCTATCATTGACACTAATTAAGGATATACTATTATTAGTTGTAATATCTATCACTGACATTAATTAAGGATACAGTATTGTGTAGTTGTAATATCTATCACTGACACTAATTAAGGTTACAGTATTATTTAGTTGTAATATCTATCACTGACACTAATTAAGGTTACAGTATTGTGTAGTTGTAATATTTAACAGTGACATTAATTAAGGTTATAGTATTGTTTAGTTGTAATATCTATCACTGACACTAATTAAGGTTACAGTATTATTTAGTTGTAATATCTATCACTGACATTAATTAAGGTTACAGTATTATTTAGTTGTAATATCTATCACTGACATTAATTAAGGTTACAGTATTGTGTAGTTGTAATATCTATCATTGACACTAATTAAGGATATACTATTATTTAGTTGTAATATCTATCACTGACACTAATTAAGGATTTTGTATTGTTTAGTTGTAATATCTATCACTGACACTAATTGAGGATACAGCGTTGTTTAGTTGTAATATATATCACTGGCACGCAGAATCAGAGGATCAGCTTGGAGTTATGAATATTGACCCCATTTAGTAATATAAGACCGCTCCGCATGTGATGTGTTGGGGTTATTTTGTTTGCTTGTTAAGATTACACAAATCATGTCCTCCTCCTCCTCCATATGATGCTATAATACTTTTATTTTCATTTATAAAACAAAGGAGACAAAGTGAATATCAGTCTGTGAGAGGAAAGCACTGGACGGGTTTCGAAAAATTTCAAACTAAGATTGTGACACTGTCTACAAGTATGATCGAACTTTTTTTTTGAGAGTGACTTTTTCCAGTTTTTTGTTGTTGTTGCGAGAAAGATATAGTATAGATACAAAATCTGAAATTTATCATGCCCAAATAGTTTTAAAGAGGTTCGTACTTGACATTTGGAGTAATGTTTTGGGACGTATATTTTTGATTTCCACATAAAAGGAGCAATAGGAAATTAAAACGAAAAACAGATATCGGAAACCTTGTTATTGAGCTACAATGTTATAAACGTTACCTTTTTGCACTTAAATCGTATTCAATTAAACTTGATTTGTCTGTTGGTGTCAATACAACATAAGCAACACAAATCAATAATTGAAAATAGATACATAATCATATCTTTTAAAACTACAGTTAAAGAAAAAATAATACTAGTAATGGAAATGCTTAATGACCTTTTTACACTTGAAATACGAAACAAAAATATGATATCAAATTTAAGTTTAAAAGGACATATTAGGAGTAATGACAATTTCTAAAATTTCACATAATTTTCAAGGTCTTGTCTTAAAATTTAAAATGGAACTAAAAAAAAAAGTGGGAATTGGAGACCAGATTTTTAGATTATTGACGAAAATACTGCATTTTTATACAAATTTTTTGAGCAAATCGATTTAAGGAAGTTAGTTCCTAAGCTATTAAGCACAACTGTGCAGGATGCTAAAACGAAGTATTTTTTGCTTCAATACTGATCCCATCGGTGCAAACATATTGCACATTTATTACTGAACCCTATTCATTTGAAAAAAAGGTGTAAATTCAAGTTTTGAAAGGGTTTTGCAGATACTATATTTTGTGGCGGAAGGATTGATTAATCAAAAAGTTCTAAATCTGGGTAATATTACAGTTTCTGTTTCATCCAATACGCAAGATCGTAAATACCGAGTTAGCGGAACTCTCTTGTAAAGAAGTCCGGAAAAGTGTGTTGATCTTCGGCATTTTTTGTTTAATCAAAACATGACATAGGAAGACGATTTAACTTCCATGTGCTTTCCACAATTAAAACCATTTTTAAATGAAAGGTGTGTAAAACGTCTGGATACAAGAAAAATGAACTTAATAGAGCTCGCGAAGCTATATATTTTAACGCCAGCTTTGGGAATTTCCTGGCTGACAGCAGTGGGAAAAAATCCACCATATTTCCATTAAAATATATCAGTTGTGGATATTTCTGCGTATTATGTTTCTTTCTTGAATCATTACTACAGTCTACTGCAATGCAATGATAGTACACCATTGTTAAAATCGGGTGAATCGATCACGACAAAAGTAGCAGAACTGGTGTTATTTACCAACATGCCCAAATTCTCGCATGATCTGGTTCTTGCGAGACTTTGAAAGGGGGAAGTAAAATTTAAAACCAAGACGGAAAAAGTAGTCGCGATCTTGCGTATTTATCTTGTATTTTTATACTCCTACACTTTATTTTATATCTATAATGAATGACACGAGTAGCTGAGATTTTAAACTAGTTCAAAAAGTGTAACTTATTAATATGGTTGGTTTATTTTTCCAAAACTGAACACCAATCCAAAAAAAAAAAAAAAAAATCTACTCGAAATTTTGCACATAAATTCAGTATCTTCGACAATTAACAATAATTGAAAATTTTGATTTCTAACCCTCACTATTTTTAGTTCCATTTTAAGTTTGAAGTGAAGGCCCTGACCAGGGTAAGAAACTCTCAAATTTGGTATCATAATTTTCTTCTGTATACCACGTGCAAAAATGTAATTTTTTTATGTCCATTGTTAGTGTTAAGCTGTTTATCTGTAGTGTTAGAAGACATGATTATGTAATGATTGATTTGTGTTCCTTATGTTGTGTTGACACCAATTGGCAAAAGTTTAATTAAATAAATTTCAAGTGCAAAAAGGTTTCGTTTTGAAGACTGAAATTCAATAACAAGCGTTAAAAACCCTGCTTTTCTTTTTAATTTCCCAATTCTTCATCTATGTAAAAATCAAAAATTCTCTTACCAAAAACTTGACATTACTCCAAATCTCAGATGCGAACCTCTTTAAAGTAGGGTCAAGGTGTCATAAATGTTTGTTTCAAAATTATTCGTCTTTAAAATTTCCCGTTAAAGATACTTTTTACCTTACCTGAGCCGAAGGCTCAAGTTGAGCTTTTCTGATCAAAATGTGTCGGTTGTCTGTCGTCAACAGAGTCGTCGGCGTCGTCCGCATCGTAAAATTTTCTTCTAAAGAACCACTGGGCCAATCATAACCAAGCTTTTCCAAAAGCATCATTGGGTAACGGGTTTTTAAGTTTGTTCAAATAAAGGGTCATGCCCCTTCAAAGAGGAGATAATCACAAAAAATGCCAAAATGGGGTCGGGTCATTGAAACATCTTTTTCTCAAGAACCACTGGGTCAGAGGAACTGAGATTTTCATGAAAGCTTCCTAACATAGTGCAGATTTAAGTTTGTTCAAATCATAACCACCGGGGTAGGTTGGGGCCACGATAGGGGATCAAAATATTACATAGAAATATATAGGGAAAATCTTTAAAAATCTTCTCAAGAACCAATGAGCCAGAAGAGCTGATATTTACATGAAAGCTTCCTGACATAGTGCAGATTCAAGTTTGTTCAAATCATGGCCCCGGGGGTAGGTTGGGGCCACAATAGGGGATCAAAGTTTTACATGAAAATAAATAGAGAAAATCTTTTAAAATCATCTTCTCAAGAACCAATGAGCCAGAAGAGCTGATATTTACATGAAAGCTTCCTGACATAGTGCAGATTGAAGTTTGTGTAAATTCATGGCCTCCGGGGGTAGGTTGAGGCCACAATACGGACTAAGGTTTTACATGCAAATATATATGGAAAATCTTCAGATATGGGCCAAGGTAACTCAGGTGAGCGATGTGGCCAATGGGCCTCTTGTTTGGATAATAATCTGATAAATTCTTCTTCGGTCACACGATTTCTTGCCAGATATTTTAATTTCAGGTAGAGATATTTTTCAAAATTACGTTTTCCTTATCTTACTGAGTACTAGCTTGCCTATTTCCTCCATCACGTAGTTCAGGGTCACAAATGAAGTTGGATGGACGGACATAAATATGAACAGAAAAGTATAGTCCTAATGACAAATCATCACATTTGCCTGTTATTCCTACCTTTCAACTTTTCAGAGAATGACGTGATGACTTTAGTATTCTAATCATGGAAGAGAGAACCCCAGGGGACGACGAAAAGGTATGTTCGTATATACTATGCACAATGATATTGTGTAGATTCAAGGTAGTGTATCTACAACATTAAAGTACTAATAGATATGTAATCTAATCCCAAAGTCTCTCTCTCTCTCTCTCTCTCTCTCTCTCTCTCTCTCTCTCTCTCTCTCATTCCTTATAGTCTTTTACATCGCCAAATCACATATAAAATATCATAATAATTTAAGCTCCTTAAAATATATTAAAACATATTCATGTATTTACTGTATAATGTGTGCAGGGCCCTGTTAGGAAACGACCGAGGATATATGCTGATGATGACAGATCTACAGACCTGGAAGACAATGAACTTAGATACTCAGATCAAACGGGGTCCACCATCCAGGATAGAAAGAGCTCAGGTAACTAAAACAATAAAAACCTAACAGATAAATACAGCAGTATAAACTGACAGGTGACTACAGTAGTATAAAACTGACAGGTAACTACAGTAGCATAAAGCTGACAGGTAACTACAGCAGTATAAAACTAACAGGTAACCACAGCCGTATAAAACTTACAGGTAACTACAGTAGTATGAAAAGTTACTGTCAAGTACAACAACAGTATAAAACTGACAGGTAACTACTGCAGTATATAACTGACAGGTAATTACAACAATATAAAACTGACAAGTAACTATAGCAGTATAAAACTGACAGGTAACTACTGCAGTATATAACTGACAGGTAATTACAACAATATAAAACTGACAAGTAACTATAGCAGTATAAAACTGACAGGTAACTAGAGCAGTATAAAACTGACAGTTAACTAGAGCAGTATAAAACTGACACGTAACCACAGCAGTATAAACCTGACAGGTAACTACAGCAGTATAAACCTGACAGGTAACTACAATAGTATAAAACTGATATGTAACTACAGCTGTATAAAACTGACAGGTAACTAAAGCAGTATTAACCTGACAGGTAACTACAGCTGTATAAACTGAGAGGTAAGTGCAGTAGTATAAAAAGTTACTGTCAAGTAACTACAACAGTATAAAACTGACAAGGTAACTACAGTAGTATAAAACTGATAGAAAACTACAACAGTAAAACACTGACAGGTAACTACAGCAGTATAAAACTGACAGGTAACTACAATAATATAAAACTGACAGGTAACTACAGCAGTAAAAACTGACAGGTAACTACAGTAGTATAAAAAGTTACTGTCAAGTAACAACAACAGTATAAAACTGACAGGTAACTACAGCTGTATAAACTGACAGAAAACTACAACAGTATAATACTGACAGGTAACACTAGCAGTATAAAACTGACAAGGTAACTACAGTAGTATAAAACTGACAAGTAACTACAACAGTTTAAAACTGACAGGTAACTACAGCAGTAAAAACTGACAGGTAACTATGGTAGTATAAAAAGCTACTGTCAAGTAACAACAACAGTATAAAACTGACATGTATATACAGCAGTATACACTGACAGATAACTACAACAGTATAATACTGAGAGGTAACACTAGCAGTATAAAACTGACAAGGTAACTACAACAATATAAAACTGACAGGTAAGTACAGCAGTATAAAACTGACAGGTAACTACAGTAGTATAAAACTGACAGGTAACTAAAGCAGTATTAACCTGACAGGTAACTACAGCTGTATAAACTGAGAGGGAAGTGCAGTAGTATAAAAAGTTACTGTCAAGTATCTACAACAGTATAAAACTGTCAAGGTAACTACAGTAGTATACAACTGACAGGCTACTAGAGCAGTATAAAACTGACAGGTAGCTACAACAGTATAAAACTGAGAGGTAACCAGAGTAGTATAAAACTGACAGATAACTACAACAGTATAAAACTGACAGGTAACTACAGCAGTAAAAACTGACAGGTAACTATGGTAGTATAAAAAGCTACTGTCAAGTAACAACAACAGTATAAAACTGACATGTATATACAGCAGTATACACTGACAGATAACTGCAACAGTATAATACTGACAGGTAACACTAGCAGTATAAAACTGACAAGGTAACTATAGTAGTATAAAACTGACAAGTAACTACAACATGATAAAACTGACAGGTAACTACAACAGTATAAAACTGACAGGTAACTACAACAGTATAAAACTGACAAGTAAGTACAGCAGTATAAAACTGACAGGTAACTACAACAATATAAAACTGACAGATAACTACAGCAGTATAAAACTGACAGGTAAGTACAGTAGTATAAAACTGACAGGTAACTACAACAATATAAAACTGACAGGTAACTACAGCAGTATAAATCTGACATGTAACTACAACAGTATAAAACTGACAAGGTAACTACAGTAGTATAAAACTCACAGGTTACTAGAGCAGTATAAAACTGACAGGTAATTACAACAGTATAAAACTGACAGGCAACTACAGCTTTATAAAACTGACAGGTAACTACAGTAGTATAAAACCGACAGGTAACTACAGCTGTATAAAACTGACAAGGTAACTACAACAGTATAAAACTGACAAGGTAACTACAACAGTATAAAACTGACAGGTAACCACAGTAGTATAAAACTGACAGGTAACTACAACAGTATAAAACTCACAGGTAACTACAACAGTATAAAGCTGACAGGTAACTACAGCAGTATAAAACTGACAGGTAACTACAGCAGAATAAAACTGACAGGTAAGTACAGCAGTATAAAACTGACAGATAACTACAGCAGAATAAAACTGACAGGTAACTACAGCAGTATAAACTGACAGGTAACACTAACAGTATATAAAACTGACAGGTAACTAAAGCAGTATAAATGTGATTCACACTATTTGAACGAGTAGACTTTCAGTCCGCGGGTCCGTGCATATTTTTACATATACTGTATATTATGATCGGTGGTACACATGTATTTTGTCTGCGTATAGGAATTTTTGAATAGTGTGAAATATCGCTGTTAACATTAGATTTTATTTCTTGTGATATTTTGGTCGTTTTTCAATTAACCGAGGGTAGAAAACTCAATTTTACAGATATTATGCATTTAAACGTGTAATACGTAAACCTTTTACGAAATATTTCCTGTTAGCGCTGAACATTTCATTTGTTTCAAAGACGTTATAAAGTTCACACCGCTTTGAGCCGAGTGACTGCATAGAGGAGTTGATAAAATCAACTCCCAATAAGATGATATAAGAACTTGGTCACGGCCCACGGGGAAATATGTATATTTTTTTTATATGGAAAGTTATTTCACTTTATTTATCAATCTTAAAGGCAATGGCATAATTGAATGATACTCTCTATGTAACAAGGGGAAACTAAACTAACATTTTATTCATTACATGTACTGTTTTTCTAATTTCTATTGTTACACACTGACGCTTCCTGTTTAAGAATTTGGTCGCAACCCACGGGAAAATGTATATTAAGTGTAGTAAAAAGACCTGAAAATTCTATAGCGTGTGGTTTCATTTTGAAACTTATGACAAATGTTCTTGAAAACAACAACATTTTGAGGTTTTCATTAATATTTAATGTAATTCGGCATTAAAATGTGAAAATTGATGTTTTTGATTTGCTTCAATTTGACTCTAACATAAATCAGTTGACGCCACTGGCTACCAGTGCCGATCGTTTGATTTCCCGATTGTGAACATGTGTATACACTTATGTATCTTTGAATTTGAAAGATTCATGCAAGTGCTATAGAATACACAGTAACTGCAATTTCAAACACACCGACGTCTTTCTAGGCTCACAATCAGTCCGCATAGCCCGTGTTTTGACCTCTACTGTATATTATGATCGGTGATATTCTGTCTGCGTGTAGGAGTTTTTGAATAGTGTGAAATATGGATGTTGACATTAGATTGTATATCTAGTGATAGTTTGGTCGTTTTTTCAGTTTACCTACTCAATTAAAGTAAATATTTACAGAAATTATGCAATTAAACGTGTACTATTTGCTGCTAGCACTGAACATTACATCTGTTTGTAAACACATGCTCAGGTCCACGCCTCTTTGAGCCGAGTGGCTGTATAGGGAATTATTTCATATTTTGAAATCCACCTATCAACAAGCTGAGTCTGGTCAACGACGTACGTTGTAGGTTTCTCGAGTGAGAAGAGATTGATATTATAGGCCCGAGTATAAAGAGAATGAATGGCTATGATTTTTAAAACGTATATCTTCAGAAAAACAAAATTGTAAATACAGGTACATTCAAGGAAATTCTTATGATAAACATATGTAGAGATATTAAATTGATTAACTCTTGTGTTTTACCTTAGATGTTTCATTGAAAATGTCTTTTATTTGAAACATAATTTTGAACTTATTTTTGCTTTAATTAATATAAAATCTAAAGTATTTATTACAAAACATCTGAACATTTATGATTTTTAAAACTTTGGCCAACAATTGCAGAAGCATGATGACTTAAATCTTAATATATACTTTGAGCACCCGATTGCCTCATAAACTATTTGTAAGAGTGGATCAAAAACCATTAGTGTGATGTACGTTTTTACAGTCGTATGATATGTATGGTTGTTAAAAAAATTAGAAGACAATGCGAACAGAAGCTGAAGACATTTGTGTCATTAATAGTGTAAAATTTGGTTTGTAATGACTTTAGATAATTGTATGAAAATAATATAGAAATGAAATTGTTTTAATAGAATTATGTAGCTTAAATTCCACCCTTCTACAATTATAGGTTCAATCTATAATTAATAACTTTTTGTACATATACCTGTGTCAACGTCAAAAAAGTGCAGTTTTCCTTAAGCATTTCTCAAAACTTGTTGAAACGATATACATTTGTAATACTATTCATAACAATTTGATGAAACTGTTTCTTTAAAAAATATACAAAATATTTGTGAAAATTAAAGGAACTCTATCATATAATGGACTTGATAAATAATTCAACGAAAACCGAATTATTGCCCTTGAATTCAATATCTTAAGACATATAATTGATTATTCAAATGATACGCAGAACAAGTTCTTGTGCATCGAATCAGATGAGAGAGATAAACTCCATATGCAGGTGATGTTGGACTATTGCTACATAAAAATGGGATGTTGACGATGGAGAAGTTGAAATTATCCCGTTTGTCATAAGCTATTCCCGTTTAAGTTATTCTTTGATGTGTCACATTATACATGTACATGTATTTTCACATATCAACACAACTTCATTAAAAATTTAACCCATTCGTGTTTATTTTTTTCATAAGTTGTTTCCCTTTCCAATTTGAGTTAAAGTGCATTGTGATGTACATTGTATATTTGTTTGATATAGGGTTAATAAATGATAAATCATTAATTGTGATTTTATAATTGTGAATTTTCTTTATTGTTTGGATTAAGTATTTACAAATCCATAATTGAAAATTAATTGTTTTACTTCCTTTTTGATCTCGAGGGGGCGCATTTTCACACTGTTCTCCATTATAAACTTGGACACCTCTTTCCTGTTTCACTATATATGTATATAGTGTTAATTGGTTGTTACAATCTATCAAATTTAAGATAAGATCTTAAAATTAGGATTATTTTCTTTGAATTGGTTACTCATCTCACTGTTGTAAATTAATGTCAATGAGCTTTCCCCTGAATTTGCAACTTTCTTTAGTTTAATAGGTCACCTAAGTAAACTCAGGTGACCTATTGCAATTGATTTTCGTCCGTCGTCGCTCGTCGTCCGCCATGCGTTAACAATTGAACATTTTTAACTTCTTAATAACTACCAGTCCAATTCTGTTCACATTTGGTATGAAGCATCATTGGGACAGGGGAGGGGGGCATAAATTATATATGTCAGGACTCCAGCACCCCTGGGGCCCTAGGGGCGGGGCAAAAACTACCCAAAATTGACCAATTTTCAAAAACCTTCTTCTCAAGAACCACACACGTGTAAGAAAGACTAAATGCATAGTACCGTAGAGCAGGAAAACCTCTACCAATTGTAAATTGCATGATCCCTGGGGTAGGGATTCTGACCCCAGGGCGGGTCCAAACTTGTTATATAGTGTTTATGTGTAAAACACTTCAATTACATCTTCTTTAATGGTATTGATACTAAATTGAAAGTAAATAGATATTTAGAAAGAACTGTGACTCCTTTAACAAAACAGTAAATTTGATTATTCCTGGGGTAGGAGTTTTGGTATCAGGGTGGGGCCAAAATGGTCAGTTATTAAATGTGTTAACAATATACATTTTTAACTTCCTCTTGATCACTATCATTCCAAGTCTTTTCAAATTTGATATGAAACATATTTGGAACAAAGGGAACATAAATTGTAAATTTCAGAATTCCTGCACCCATGGGGTCTTAGGGGCAGTGCAATTTTGAAAAATCTTCGCAAGAACCACACATATAAATAATAAAAACTAAATGCATAGTGATATAAAGTGGGGAGACCTCTACCAAAATTGTAAACTTCATGATCCCCGGTGTAGGGGTTCTGACCCCAGGACGGGGCCAAACTTCTGATATAGTGTTTATCTATAAAACACTTAAATACCATTTTCTTTAGTACTTTTGATACTAAATTGAAACTAAATGGATAGAGCAGGTAGTGTTTTACCAAAATTGTAAATTTTATTTTCCCCAGAGTGAGGGTTTTAACCCCAGGGTGGGCCCAAACTTAGTATATAGTATTTATGTGTAAATTTGCTGATACTGTATGAAATTTAAATGCATACTTAGGAATAGTAGAACAGGATGTACATAAAATGGTGGATTTCAAATTAGTCTTATATTTTGATAGTTTAATGTTAATACACTTATTATCTAAAGCCTTTCATCAGTGTATGCACTTTTGAGGGCAGTGAAGTTTTAAAAACACATCTTGCTTTATACTCATCCTGAACATTAGAATTTAGCTTAGATATTCAGAACAGGATTTTTTTCTAGATTTCACTAGTCTTCAGGTGACCGATAAGGCATGTGGGCCTCTTGTTTCATTTGTCAATTTGAAATGCAAGTAGACGGATCTGTCAAAGTGGAGACATATGTAGGTGTGCATGAGTAGGATTCTACCAAAATTCTTTGTGAAATTAAGTTTAACTTGTTCTTTGTGAACCTTTATAGTTTGACCTTTGATACATTGAGATATACCAAAACCTGGCATTTTGACATGTATGTTTGTAAAATTTGTTGATATTCGGACTTGAACAAAGAGCGAAGTACATTAAGCTCTAATCTTCGCCTCAAAATTAGGGTAAACCTAAAATGTGGTTTCACTAGGTTTTATCATTATAATTATGCACTGATACATGTGGAAATTAGTGACGTAATATGTTCTGTGACGTCATTTTCGTCATCTGCGATGGACAAGATTTATTGAAATCGGCGAGATTGGCTGTTGTTTATGCCTTTAAAACCATTTTAAAGATAGAGCACGTACACCAATCATAATAATGTTTTGTATGCACTTTAATCATGTTGAAAGACAGTTATGAGCAAAATGTCTACATGGTTGATAAATGTGCAGACTATCAAATTGAACGTAAACCGTTTCCCACGTTCATCTGTAATACAATTTCCAACGTTGATGGTGTTTATCTATACAAGATAAATGAATAAATGATATCCATATGTAAAGCATATTGAATTTTATAAAACTCTACGTAGTTTGTATTGAAGAAGATAGTGTGTATACATGGAACTGGAATATTTCCGATTCCAATTTTACTAATTTTAAATATATACACTTAAAAATCAATTCATAACAATATATTTTTCAAAATGTACATGCTGCAGTATATGTATTTGTATGACATGCATGTTTCCTATCAATTAATCGATCTGTCGTTTATATTACAATGTTGGCGAACTCATTTAGGAGAGGTTGTTTCATGATATATGGTAATGAAATATTCGCATCTACCCTGCTATAAGAGTGAGTGTTGGTTGTTGATAGATGAATGATGTAATACCTAGATATCTAAATTATTACTCATTTGTAGGCTAAAAGATAAAGTGTGCGCTTGTATTGCGTGTTCCAAGACGACAAAACCCGGTGAACCCCGATCAATACATGTAAAAAATAGATTTAAAACATTTCTTAACAAAACATTTTTAGTAGAAACGAACGACTCTGACTGCATTTGCAGTCAATGTCAACAGATCTACAACTCTAATCGTTTCATGCTTAAATTTTCACGAGCATTCATACCATAAAACTTCACATGTAAAATTTATGGAAAAACTACATTCTCAAAACAAAAGAATGTGTGGGCCAAATTCAAATGTTGCTATCTGGCTGTAATATCATATTATACACCCCTTTCTCTTTACACTCGTAAAGAGAAGGCGGTGGTTTAAATCAGATTGCTGAAAATGGATTGACTAACAGTTGGGTATTGGGTGGTGACCCACCACCTAAATTGCCTGGTTTATAATTAGTATCCTTATTATTTGCAATAAAGTGTCTAGCTTTAATATATAGGTCTACATATGTTATTACATAGAGAAGTGAACTTTGAACTGGTCATTTGTCAAAGTTAGAGATAAATTTAATAATTGTGTAGACATCTCGTTTGATTTTTTTTTAAATTGTCAGAAGCTTATAAGATTTAAAATCATACAAATTAAATATATCTCTAACTCTGTTTCACGGGCAAGTAGAAGAAATTTATAATTGGGAAAAGAATATCGTGCGGCCGGATAGGAGCTCTAATTATAATTATTGGCACGACAGTCATGCTGATAGACACTTCAAAAACAAAACTCTTAAAACTTACTTCAACCCAAACTTCAAAATTCTTAATTGTGTGAGGGGTGACTTAATTCATAGATTCAAACTTAGTTACTACTCAGTACTGCATACCACACAAGAGAGAGAGAAAAGGGGGTGGGGGTGGGTAAGCCGATAAATCTTAAAATCAAACGACTTTGTCATTTTAAAACAAAAAAGATACATTGTCAATAAAATTATTGAACTGTTATTACTTCTCAATGCAGTGTACTACTTCACTCGGTTAATTTTAGAGAGCAAGTGAAAGTAGCGAGCGCGAGCAGACATAAACAACCTATTCTTTACCAGCTCAAATTTAACAAATGTGAAAGAAAAATTCTAATCTGCAACTCTTAGTGGTAACTTTAAATTTTATTTTTTTACGAATGTTATATTTTTATCATCTTACATGTTTAAACAAACTATGTCTCACCAGTAAAATGTTGGTGAGCAGCCGTCACGGGCACTGGAAGTTAATGTAAATATATAGTATGTACATGTATAAAAAAGGAAGGGTAGAACACTCTTTTTGAGGCAAATTCGGGTTTGGGTTATTGTGGGCGTTTCTCAAACGGCCTGACGCGATGAAACGTTCACATATACCTTACTTTCAATATATGTACGGTTTCTTTCCGTTCCAATGCCGTTCATTCGAAGAAAAAGATGTTTTTACACCGAAGAAAAAGATGTTTTTACACCTCCAAGTACCTAAGAATTTCGCTAGACTGTCTTACTTACGGTTTAATCGCACTGAGAAACGCCCACAATAACCCAAACCCGAATTTGCCTCAAAGAGAGTGTCCTACCCTTCCTTTTTTATACATGTACACATACTATATATTTACATTAACTTCCAGTGCCCGTGACGGCTGCTCACCAACATTTACGTGGCAGCCGTCGTCGTTCGTTGTTTCACATTGACAAAGGACCTTAATGTAAGATTTTTCCCCCTCTAACCTTTTGACCTAGCATGACGTTAGAATGTGCAAAACATCTTTTTTGATATAGAAAACCGCTATAAAACCATTTCTGAAATATAAAATCCCAGGGAGTTGGCAATAAAAAGAGAAAAACAGAACCAATATCTTCCGACGTACTTCAACGACTTACAGATGCTAAACAGATGGGAAACGGTAAAAAAAACAACTTATTTCATTATGAGGTAACACATTCCCTAAGGGAAAAAAATAGCAGCGTCAGATCTGCAAACATTCCCGTTCATGAATACGATGACGCCACGTAAACAAAGTTCCACAACTCTTACAAATTATATGAAATAATGAAAACGGGCGACTTTGGTAAATCCGGAAAAAAATAATTCACATATTTCCAATTTTAGTATTAATTAGCAACCCCCCAGGAGCTGCTTAATAGTATATACAAGTACCTGAACAAAACAGGGATAGATGTGACGAGTTTCTCAGCCAAGCAGTTCAGTTTTAAATATTGAAACGTCCACAGATTCTAGACCACAGGAGGGAATGTCCATAATTAATCATCAAGTTATCGTGACCAGTAATGGAATAAAGCTACAAAGCCCAGCCTTTAGCATGTTTCACAATGCCATCATTACTGGACACATAACCATTAATGTCAATTCATTGAAGGAATGAAATAGTTATTATATACTTTGATATATTATTAACCAATCCATTATGTTATTTAACAAAGAACCGGGTGTCGTTCTTTACACTGTGTTACTGTTTTATTATGAATACTATTATTCATTAACATTTACTGTGTTATAATACATAATATCACAACATTTAATTTGATATATTGAATACTATTATTCATTAAAATTTACTGTGATATAATGAATACTATTATTTGTTAATATTTAATGTGTTACAATGAATACTATTATTCATTAACGTTTACTGTGTTACAATGAATACTACTATTTATTAACATTTACTTTGTTATAATAAGTACTATAATTTATTAAATTTTACTTTGTTATAATGAATACTATTATCTATCAGATTTTATTATGAATATAATGATTACTATTATTTATTAACATTTACTTTGTTATAATGAATAATATTATTATTAACATTTATTTTGTTACAATGGGTACTATTATTCATTAACATTTACTTTGATATAATGAATACTATTATTTATTAACATTTACTTTGTTATACTATTATTTATGAACCTTTACTGGGTTATAATAGATACTATTATTTATTAACATTTACTTTGTTATACTATTATTTATGAACCTTTACTGGGTTATAATAGATACTATTATTTATTAACATTGACTGTGTTATAATGGATACTATTATTTATTAACATTTACTTTGTTATAATGAATACTATTATTTATGAACCTTTACTGGGTTATAAAAGATACTATTATTCA
The DNA here is from genome assembly GCF_947568905.1 of Ostrea edulis. Classification (NCBI taxonomy): domain Eukaryota; kingdom Metazoa; phylum Mollusca; class Bivalvia; order Ostreida; family Ostreidae; genus Ostrea; species Ostrea edulis. The sequence continues at coordinate 80,370,107 of NC_079166.1, read as the reverse complement.
TTAACATTTACTGGGTTATAATAGATACTATTATTTATTAACATTTACTTTATTATTATGAATACTATTATTTATTAACATTTACTGGGTTATATTGGATGCTATTATTTATTAACATTTACTTTGTTACACACACAGATCCGTTTCCTGATTTAACAAAGGACCAGCGTGTCGTTCTCTACACCTTGTTATTGTGTGTTGATGATGGCAGTGATGTCGTTTTGGATGATGACGTCACTATGGGTGACATTGATGTCAGGAGGACACTGAATGAGTTGGAGGAGAAAGTACTGGTGACACGTTACGGTGACAGTAAACGTTTCCACATTCGGCGATATAAAGAGATAATGAAATCTTACAGAGAAAATTGTCTGCTGAGTGACATAGACAAAGACTTCTACATGCAGGTCGCTTCAGATTATTCCCTACGTATGTATACATTAGAGTATCTCATTGAGGATACTGACATAGAACAGCCTGTGGACATCCCTATAACGTTGATGAGACTGGTTGTGGAGGGACGGATAGAGGATGTTATTATTCCGTCGTATGAAGGTACTCGTTTACTCATTAGCTGATTAGTTATTTCAAAGTAAACAAATTCAAATAAAGCACATTAGAGGTACGTATTTCCTCATTAGTTATTTGAAAGTGAATAAAGTACATTCTACAAATGACTGGAACATGATATACATGGCGTTGAGTGCTACTCACAAATTAACTTACTGTACGGATTCTGAAAATAACGTTAAATTGTGTTACTTGCGAATCATGGTTTGTACTCGCATGATTAAATATATTTCTTAATGTTTATATACGATTCATATGTCAAACGTTGAATTAATCTAATATATATTGTAAAAAGACCCACAACTTTAAAATCTAAGATGCATCTTCAGGATTTACACCTCACATTATAATAAATATATGATGATTAGGCTAAGTATATTTCAAATCGCATTCAAAACTGTTTCATAATTAAATGAAACATGGGAAAAGAACGGAATGGGGGCTAGTTGCGTGGAATCAAATATAAATTGCACCTTAGGCAACATTAAACAAATAGCACACTTTACTTACTAGCATATACCCCCCCCCCGCAACACACACACACACACACACACACACACACACACACACACACAAACAACAAACAGAAAACTAGCGAACAAAACAAATAACATTTTAATTAATTTCTTTGTATTCAAGTATGGCAAGGCTATTGTGTAATGATTTAGATACTGGACAATAAGATTTTTCCATTAAAATATCCAGCGATAGTAAACAAGATTCCAAACTGTATTCTTAAAGATGAAGTTGGGTAATTTTGAATGGGACGTCCTTAACACTCTATATCCTAATTGATAAAAAGGATGAGCGCATCAGTTACATAAAAAGTTAGCTTCAAGCCCTGGGTGTAATGTCCTGACATTTTTTATAATGTCCTAGCTGATAAGACATTTTTACAAAATTGATACATTTCTACAACACCCATATTAAATAAGTTTATGATTTACAATCATTATCTTTATCAATTTTTATCAATTAATTTTCAATGTCATTTTAGGTTTAAAATAAACAAGGGTGTAATATTTTGAACTGGAAGGTACCTGGTGACATGATAAAGTATTATAATGGTGATGGAAGGGGGATGTATATACTGTTTATAAACACTTGTATACAAGTAAAAATCGTATATAGATATAATTCATTTTCTTTGGTTATGTTTTCAATTATGGCCTGCCTGATCAAACTACTATTGTCTGTCTCGTTCTCAACCAGTAATCTTTACAAAGTGTAGGGGTTCCCCCCCCCACCCCCGAAATATTAGCACCTAACGTGTGAGGACAGAACTCAATCAAAGTATTCTAACGTACTAGACATTTTCGATCCGCCTATTCATTGAACGCGGGAAATGCTATGCAACTGATGTAAACAGTGCATTGTGACGTCATATTTCGTGTCGGTGTTTAGCAAATATACGAAACGTTATACAAATTCGCATTAATCAAATATAGTGATTATATATGATTAACAAAATAAGATTTACATGATTTTACGGATTTTATGTAACATCTCAGAACGACGTGAACATGGTATACGAGATTCAAAATGGAGAAATACATGTCCACTCGCTAATATTCGAATCGACGCCATTGGGACCAAAATTTTCAAGTTCCATAGATATGATTTGAATTTTCATTAGTTTTCTATATTTTCCTTTTAAACATGTATATACGTGTTACCTATAGGGAGAGGCCGTGAGAGGGCTTTGCCCTCTATAATTGAAATATTTGGTCATCACTACACGCAGTGTTCGAACACCTGCTGAAATCACACATACCAAATGCAACACGGAAGACTACATTGATTTACATCTACAGTAACTATGATGCACGTCTGCTCGCAATGTTTTGTCGTGTACTTTGAATGGAGAGTTCCATTACGGGATATAACTCTTCCAAACATTCTCATAGTCTATTAAAAACAATTAATTTATGGTATATACTGTTCATTTTTATGATTTTCATTTTTCGTTGACTTTATAATATTTGTTTACATTGAAATTGGTTTATTACCCATAAAATCAAACCATATAAATTACATTTAGATAAAACTATGAAATAAACAAAACATTGGTTAAACCCAACGTGGTCATTATTTCAGCTACCCATTTAATATATTAGATATAAAATGCCATCAGTGGATTTGTCAAAACCCGAATTAATCTTTATAATTAACATCATTACATGAAATTTTGATTTCCATTTAAACTGCACTGCCGTACCAGACTTGCATATTTTATCTGTGATTCCAAAGTTTTGCTTACATATGGCTTTGTCCTTAATTATAAATACATGTAATCAGAGCAAAACATCAATATTCTTTAAATCTAACATATATTTTGATGATATAGCAAAAACAAAAGAAATAAAAATTCTTGAATATTGTAATTATTTTATAAGGCCTCAAACTTCCATAATTACTGCTATGCATGAATGCCAATTACTAGTAAAAATTAAAACCAGTTGTTTCTAAAAATATAAACACGTGAGGAAATACGCAAGTTCCGAGTTACCCAAAAGTTATTTCCTTTTGTCGAACTCTTTCGCATTTTATGACGTATGGTGGGTACATAATGTATACATTATATCGTGGACTGGCATTGTACATAACGATTACGTACGATTAATGTAATAAAAGCGTAACTTTTGTTTATATCAATTACTGGTATCCATATTCTGGCCATATCAAGCGAAATCTGTTTGAATAAGATCATCAAATTGGCTATTGAATCATTATTCGTTTCCTCTTCTACATGAGTGACGCTTTTATCAAAGGAAGATGGCAATTAACAATATTTGTTTGAGCCATTTTGTTATCCAATACTCATCAACTCACTAAAGTTGCCTTTTCCCTGATATAGGATGGTCTCAGAAACTCTGGATATCATCTTTTAAGAAATAATACAACAACAGTAATTAGCAAATGTACCCACTGTCATCATATTTTACGTCATAATTTACGGAAGAGTTCGACAAAGGGAAATAACTCTTGGGGAACTCTGAACTTCCGTATTCCAAAGTACATTTTTCATATCATGTTACACCCTAAATAATATATATATATATATATATATATATATATATATATATATATATATATAACAAAATGGAAAATTCTATGTACCCATCTGGACGAATTTAGTGATTTTGCATGTTTTCTCTGAGACATCCTCTCAAGATTCTAAGAACAAAGAGTAAATAAAAACGAAGCGATTATGTTACGCGCGAAGATGAAGAGAAATTTTGAGATACTGGTTCTTTTCTTTTGATAGAGATGAGAGACTTCAAATACCGTGGTTTATTATAACGGAAAAATTGGATTCCGAGGAATGGAATTGCATAAAAGCCGCGACACAGAGCAATATGCCATCAAAACTTTTCCAGAAAGTAACTTACAACATATTCAATTTGCCGCAAGAATTAAGAAAATGCAGAGAGGGCTTAAAATATAAACGTAGACATCAAATTTAAATTGCAAAACTTTACGAACAACCTGAAAATTCTACTGAAAACTCTACCCCTTTTACATATTGTTAATCCGACGAATTGAGGCATTCTACCGCACACCATTGATTGATAGCTTCCATTCTAGGAGCGAAAACAAAGTAGTTAGTACCGCAAATTAGTGCTGGAAAAATTACAATTGTCAACAAATTATCCACTATGTTTAATGTTGTTGGTTTTAGCTTACCTGAGCCAAAGGATCAAGTGAGCTTTTCTGATTAAAATCTGTCCGTTGTCTGTCGTCGTTGGCGTCGTCATCGTTGGCAGCGGCGTCGTCGTCGTTGGCGTCGTAAACTTTTTCACATTTTCGACTTCTTAAGAACCGCTGGGCCAATTTCAACCATATTTGCCACAAAGCAAAGGGCTTGCAAGTTTGTTGAAATGAAGGGCCTTGTCCGTTTCAAAGGGGAGATAATCACAAAAATGCAAAAACAAGGTGGGGTCATTTAAAAATATTCTTCTCAAGAACTACTGAGTCAGAAAAGCTGAGATTTACATGAAAGCTTCCTGACATAATGCTGAGTCAGGTTTGTAGAAATCATGGCCCCTGCGGGTATTATGGGGCCACAATAGGGGATCAAAGTTTTACATACAAATATATGGGGAAAATATTTAAAAATCTTCTTCTCAAGATGTAACCCTTTTTGTCACTAGAAGTCAAATCCAAGTTAATTTTCCAATTTTTATTACAAGTACAGAGTTTGCCAACAACTCTCTAACTCTTTCTGCTTCTCTTTTCTTCTTCTCTTTCTGTATTCTCAAAACACTGCCAAAGCAATAGAACTGTCTATCCTTGTGCTAAAATACAGGTACAGAGGTTGTAAAAGAGGAACTTTGCTGACAATTTGTTAATGGCGTAGTGATTTCAATCTACGGTATCACCATGATTACAACAGCTGCTTATAGAGCAATTACAAATTAAGAGTTTTAATTTTCCGCATCCCCTCACATATAGATAGAGTTGTCAAAACAACAATAAACCAAGCAATGGTATAGAATAATGACCGATAATTGAGAAAAACAAAACAAACACCCCTGTACCTCGTTATCTGGTTACAACAAACCACTAGGCCAGAAAAGCTGAGATTTACATTAAGTCTTCCTGACATAGTACAGATTCAGGTTTGTACAGATCATGAACCCCCCCCCCTCGGGGAGGGGGGGGGTGGATGGAGCCACAATAGGGGATCAAAGATTTACATACAAATATATATTAATTTTTTTTAAATCTTCTTCTCAAGAACCACTGAGCCAGAAACGCTTTACATGAAAACTTTTTGACATAATGCAGATTCACGTGTTAAAATCATGACCCCGGGGCTAAGATGAGGCGACAATAGGGGATCAATTTTTACATACAAATATATAGGGAAAATCATTAAAAGTTTACATTCACCTGAAAGCTTCCTGACCTAGTCCAGATTCAATTTTGAAAAAAAAAACCATGACCACCGGGAGTGAGTTGGGATCACAATAGGGATCAAAGTTTTGCATGCGAATATATAGAAAAATCTTTAAATATGAGTGAAAGTGATTCAGGTGGGGGATGTGGCCCATGGACTTCTTGTTTATTTTAAAATGTGTTATATATAATTTTTTGTAATATATCCAACATGGAAGTTGAAGCCTTCGTCGCGTCTAGTCTGTATAATGAACGGTGAGATAACGAACGATGATCAGTATAATATACACGTCTGTGAATGCAATCCTTTTACGTACAAGACAACCAAACACAACTTTGGTGTAAGCCAGGCAAGCTTGTCGGGCAGCCGGCGTTTAATAACTTTACAAAAAATATACTACATACATGGTAACTGACTTGAACTAGTTTTATGCAAGTACTGAATCAAATAACAAAATGTCAAGAACCCCCCCCCCCCCCCCATATTTGACGTTAAAAACCGCCCAGGTAAAACCATGGGTAAACTATTTTTAAAAAAAACTATGGAAAACTGTGTCCGAAAGCAAGTGTTAAGTAACGTCTAAGGGTGAATATCGGACCTTATCCATAATTAAATATAATAAAAAAGTATGCTACGTGCACTTCGTGAGACTTGCTTAGAATGGCCTTACTCATGATATCAACACGTTATATAGGCCTTCGTATGGCCACGCCTTGTATTACTACGCATAGGCATTCGAATACGTTCCGATCATACAACGTGTTCCGGCTACTCCGGCTGAACATCTATGACGCTTCGTTATGCACGTCAACAACTTGAAATGTATGGAAACGTGTTGTTAACACAATTCAGCAATGCTACCGACCAAAAATGTAAATATAAGTAATAAGGTATCATTTTAAAGTATTTATCAGGATATAAATACGGGTTGGTACATGATCAAATTTTCAGTTCAACTGATGTTGAAGTTGATGTTCAACGAAGGGCTTTATGGAATTTGATCACGTGACCAACACATATTTATATCCCGATAAATATTTTAAAATGATACCTTATTTCTTAAATAACGGTAATGTACAGTACATGTATATTGTATTCCTTGTTGGAGGTATGAGATTGATCATTCTTCGTTATTTTCACCTTTCATTTGTATGTGTAATTCAAACTTGTGTCATGAATTTGTTGGAAAAGGGGAAAACAATAAATCAAGTAAATCTGAGTTATACAAATATCGTTGATTCTACAGTGTACATTGATATACATGTATATAATATACACATTTAAACCTAGAGAGTGAGAGAGGGGGTACAAGGACGTAGCATTGTTTTTACAATTGGGGGATGCTATGACAAAATATATCTCGACAAGCCTACCATCCTAACGTTTGGTCTAATACAGAGCTATCGTTCAAAGGTATGTATGTGTGGGTGGGGGTTGCCTTCTTCCAGAAACCCAAGATGTAAGATATATAGCACTTTTTCAGGGCTGATGGCACATCATTTAGAAATTTCAGGATAACTTGAGTTCGTCTGTTCACATTGAGCGTGGTACACTCATGACATACAGTGAAGCTTAAAACCACTTTATTTTTATGGCAATTATCTGGATCCCTTTATGCACTACTCAGCTTGTCATTTGCAGTGAACAAAAGTACATATGCAAATTGATAATTTTAACTTAATTAAAAGTCAAAACGAGTAGTGCATTGCGAAAGTGTAGACATAATAAGATTGTATTTCGTTTAACGTCTCTCTCAAGTATTTTCACTGATATGTAGATGTCACCAAGACTGGTGACGGGCTTCAAATTTTGGCCTTTGCTCGGCGTTTACGGCCATTGAGGGTTCTTTAGCGTGTCACACCTACTGTAACACGGGACATCCGTTTTTAAGGTCATATCCGAGGACCCGTGACATTCACACCTGATGCGATGGAACTATCTGTTTTAACGACTTAGAACTGGGATTCGAACCCGGCCTTCCGCATGCGGGGCGAGCGCTCTAACCTCGAGGACATCGCGGCGGTGTATAAGAATTGTTAAAAAGTTTAGAATGCTGTTATTAAACATAGTTATCGGTTTTGGTGTTTTTACTGAAACAGTCTCTATATTTATTTCGGTCCAATTTTTGTAGTTGGAGTTGATTCCTTTAAATTGTAAAAGTAAGTCGTTGATTATATAAATAAGCCTCTTCGAAAAACTCCAGTAGTCGCACTCTTTTTCTAACAACTTGGGATCGGTCACAAACTTGTCTAGGGTTTCTCTATTTATGTGATATCTACTATGGATTTTGTATCTATTGTATACATGTATGTGATTGGTTCTAGACTTTACACAAGCTTAAAACTTTTCAAAGTTTTTGATCTTCCTCTTCTACAATTCGCGTGAAATATATATGTCACGCCCTGTTTGTCCAACTCATATCATCACACATAGGGCTCAAGGCGGATATGACCTGTTGACAGGGGATGCTCACTCCCCTTAAGCACCTCATCCCACCTCCGGTGTGTCCAGGGTTCCGTGTTCACCCAACTATCTATTTTGTATTGCTTATAAGAGTTATGAGATTGATCACGGTTCGTTATCTTCACCTTTCACATGCACACCTTTCAAACTTTTTTTTTTGGTTTCAAGGGGTCCCAAGAAGTTAAGTTTACGTGTTGCTCAAACTATGTCCACTGACCTTCTAAATATTCACTGGTCCAGTCCGTCACAGGCATTGGTCCAGATAACCCCACCACCACCACCACCACACCACCCCCAAATCACCCATTATCCTCATGTGTCTGTGTTACGGACAAGATATATGTTGATGGCTATTATCTAATACGATATTTTAAGATTTAATGTGACACTATGTCATGTTTATGCTGAAAATAATTCATATTTTACTAGGTTTTTTGGGGGTGGGGTGGGGGTGGGATCACTTGTCAAAAACTAGAAAGGGTCATATTGAATGCAGAATTGACGAAATACCTAATATTAAACCCTTCATACATGTAACAACCTATGAGGTGACCGCCCAGTATTCCGACGGCCCGATAGTCCGAAGGGCCGGTATTCCGACGATCCGGTAGTCCGACAGGTCAGTATAAATGAGTTTGTATAATTTAATCATTAAATCATATATTAAAATGAATGTTACTGGGTTTTTTTTCAGTCAATACGATGATTTAGCTATCTTCGAAGTACAGTATTCATCTCGTCCTTTGGGCTCGGTGAATATTGTACTACTCAGGTGGCTTAATCACTGTATTGTCCTCAAAAACAGCAATATTGGTATAATGTGATATTTTTGATTAATTTGTTAGTCACTAGTATTTGTTAATTATATTGCAAAAAATTGCAAAATAAGGTGAAATTTGGTTATAATTTTCATTTTTACTAAGAAATCAGAGAAATGGAAAATTGTTTTAATCAGCATTCCTCCTATCTTTCAAACATCAGCTTATACCACAGACATGTGTTTGAGTAACAGGGATTCTGATAAGTTGGATCTGGTAATAGTGGACGAATGATGTCCTACAGCGGAAAACCGAAAAATGGGGTCAGTAAAAGTCTTACAAACATACACATATTTACAGTATTAGCTGACATTATCTTAATATGTATGCTACAAACATTATAAATTTACTAGGAATGGAATAAACATGTTGTTTCTCGACTGCATTTCCTAAAAATAACTTTGATATAAACTAGTGTTAACATTTTCTTCGTTACGGACGCCATTTAATGGCATGACACTGTAATTTACAATCCCAATCGGCTACTTAGTGATATTTTGAGTTTTATTCCAATTTTGTTTAGAGGGAATATTTACCAGCATAATATACTTGATTTGTAATATCTTTTTTAATTGGGGCATATTTCACACCTTATCGGTACAACTTCTTCTACAATTAAGACACTTCTTATAAGGTCTTGACGCACCTGGATAACGACACTGGAGCTCTATTTTTCTTTGTTTGCTCTTTGCTTTTTAGGATTTTCTTTTCTTTTCTTTCCTTTTTTGCCAACAAACATGGTTATTGCAAGTATTATGAATATATGAATGAATGGTATTTTTGCCAAATCAGACCATTGGTGTGAACAAGTTCTTTTTTTTAATTTTACTTTCTGTACGCGAAAGCTCATTGTAACATTCATTTTGTTTTGATTGATTATACAGATTAAAACTAACAACACGTGTAGCAGTCTTTCATCATCGACCAAAATATCATTTTCCTCATTATCTTGTTAATAATTTCATAGACTACTAAATTCATATTCATACTCATTTGATCTCAAAATGATGTAAGAATTTTATCATGTCAGGGATTAAGACACGGAAATACTTTTATTAAACATAACATTGAAAGGCAATAATTACTTTTTTTAAAGTTGTGTTTTGGCCAGGTTTCAAAGCAATCCGGTTTAAAGCTTGATGATGTTTGTCCGTCCGTGTAAAAAATGTTGAATTTATCTGCAATGGTAAGGGTCATTTACTACATATTTTGCTTGTACTTCATCAGTTAGCAGTTTTGAGTTCCATAAATACCGGGTTTTTCAGATTTTGTTCACACTTTTAATGATTTTGGTCAGAAATTGATTGTCTGATTTATAATCCGACCGTGTCGATTTTGGCGGTTTCTGATAATTTCCATAAAATAATGCCTGACATGAATACATTTTAGCTCTATTAATTACAACTTTTGGTTACGGTCAACTTGTCGGACTATTGGACCATTAGAATACTGGGCTTGACCCGGTATAATTACTGCATTGAATTAAACTATGCATATAACATATTTAAAAGAGGAACATGCATTGCTTTATGAGCCAAAACCTGGTAAGCGATTACCAAGCACTGGTATTTACAAAATTGATCTACACTGATTCATAAATTCTAACATTATAATTAAAAGTATTTCAAGCCGTGTGTATGCCATAAAGTGATGCATGTTACTCTTTTAAATATGTTATATGCACAGTTTAATTCAATACATTAATTATACCCCCTTGGTATTCATTTGTAATACATATTGATAGTAACATAATCACATTAGAATAATCATATTATATCTACATATCACTTATAATTCGAATTATTCCTTTTCTGCAGTTGTATATTGTTTTGGTCTTGATATTCGAATTCCACGTTCTTAGTAGCTTTCATTTTAGGTAACCCACGGTCTTTTGTGCCCAATTTCATTCACCCGTTGTTATGATGGGCCGACACCTTGATATAAGTTTGGAAAAGTCGCATGCGTTTCTGCAGAACAGGTGTCTGTTACTGCGGAAGTGTTCTAATCAAGAATGGCGTCTTTTATTGACCTATTTATTTTTTGAACAACGCTTTAATATATGTTACATTTTTACGACCACGTAATTTTTTCTGACGAAAGGAGTGGGGGATGGCGGCCCCATTTCTGGAACCGCCTCTGGATCTGCCCCTGAACTGGAGCATGACATTGAGTAAACTTTTGTCAAGATTGTAGGGCTGGGGAAAAAGGAACGCGTGTATAAGCCGTATTTAATGTTTATTTCTGTCCAGATTGAAATACAATATGAATCCCGAGGATTTTAGAAGTAATCTGTAAAGAAAAAAAACAACAAAAAAACAAAAAAACAAAAAATACCTGGAATGAAAAGCACGATGAAACCATGTCATGCTGTAAATAAATTCAGGCACGTTACATTTTCTTTCTTTTTTGTTTTGTTTTATTTTTGTTTGTTGCTTTTCTCAGGGGGCACCCGAAGGAGAAGTTGGTTTCTCAATTGTCTAAAAATCTTATCATGCAAAATTCAAAAATGAAATCAAAGCTCTAAATCCTGGATTTCTGGGGTAAAGGGACAAGGGATGATCTTTTATTCCAAATCTTTGGTTAATTTGATTATATTTCCACTACAATTCACTATTTTTGAAGAAAGTTAGGAACCAGCCTATAGATCGAACTTTAAAATGGCCAACTCTTAATAGTAGGAGGAAAGAACGATATCCAAAAACAGTGTGAGGCTAGCCCCTACGTCCACCCCTTAATGCTACGTAACTAAATGTAGGTCGAGCTACTCAATGCTTTAAAACTTGATCTAAATTAAAAAAAAAAAAACAACATATTTTTGAAATATTGAATTGCACATGAAAAAAAAAACCCAAACAAACCAGTCCAAATTTCAACGGAAATATTACATAAGATACGGATATAATATACATTTACATGTAATTGACATTGTCCAGGCGCGGATCTAGAAAATTTTCGAGGGAGAGAGGTGAATCAGAGGATTAGGTTGTCGATATCATGATATGTATTTTGTTATTTCATATCGTTTGCATTTGGTTATATAGATTAGCTTCCAAATAAAAACACTGTTTAAAAACGAATTTGAAATGACAAACGAATTTACAACGTTGATTGTTAAGGGTGTCACAAATAGTTTTCATCAACACCCCCCCCCCTCCGCCCCCCCCCCCCCCTCTTCAAACTGAATTTGATTAATTTGGAAAATAATGATAATCATTTTGTGGAAAAAACTATGTTGGATGACATAGACTTACGGGAGTTTTTACCATCCCCCTCTTCACCTAACTATTGGAACTTAGATTTGTATTTGTATCCTATAATCAATTCCGTATTGATATTCCCTGAAAAATATAGATGTCATACTCCAATCTCTCTCTCTCTCTCTCTCTCTCTCTCTCTCTCTCTCTCTCTCTCTCTCTCTCTTAAACCAAAATCAAAAGCGCCCCCCTTCTAGATTCGGCAATGAAATGTACATGTGCTGGTTGCACATGTAATATATGCATATCTAAATGTGTTTTTGTTCTCCAAACTTCAAAATATGGATTAAAATTAATAATGAAGAATTGATGATATACTAGAGATATCTTGATTCAGATCTTAATAAGTAAAGGACTAATATTTAAATATTTTATTACATCATAACCCAACACTGCCTGCGAAAAAAAATCACAGAATGGACACATCAATAAAATCAATGACTGAAATTATTTTACAGTCACATTATTTTTCATATATTACAGAAGAAAAAAAATAGCTGCCAGGGGAAATAACTTACGCAGTATAAAAAAAATGTATCCTGTTTAGAAGTCTTTTTATTGAAATATAAACGTTCTTACCACGCGACTTCACGAAAACTGCCAATGTCAGAAATTTTCACGTACAACGTCACAGAAAAGAAATTTTATTCAATTGAGGCGAAGTATATCGATTGATCGGACAAACATATTTTTGTATCGATCAATCGTACAACCGTAAACCGGGTATAGCTTGTTGTTGACTGTTGACTACCAATAAATAGTTAATTCATATCATTAACGATTCTTTTCACTTAGTTGGTTCATCTCTGGATTTGAACGAAATTCCTATAAGTTCTGCCAGTCTTTGCGTTGTAATTTTCGCGCACCTTTTAGGACGTACTCTACATCGTCATAATGGCTGACCTTCTTTTAAAACATAGATGAAAATATAAATATGAGCAATATTTCTCTATTCATTTTTTTTAAATAGTTGCCTACCTGAGTAGCTCAGTATGTAAGCACTGTGACTACAAAGAGAGAGAGAGAGAGAGAGAGAGAGAGAGAGAGAGAGAGAGAGAGAGAGAGAGAGAGAGAGAGAGAGAGAGAGAGCGCTACGTTGGCTACTGAACTCTAGATCGCGGGTTCGAGTCCAGCAAGGGTTTTATTTATTTTTTCTTCCCGATTGTTTTCTACTAATGCCTCGTTCACACGGATGCGCATTAAATTTTACTTTGCATTAAATGTGATGCGAAGTAAAATAATGCACATTAAATTAATTCGAATTAAATAGCGGTCACACGGCGGTAATATTTAATGCGAAGTAAACTAATGCGCATCAAATTCGCATGCATCTCTAAATTAGGCCTAAAGGGCGTGGGAAATGAATTAAAGGATATACTTTATTATTGAAAATTATTTTCATAAATATTTGAATATTGGATAGATACAGAATCCATTGTTCAAAATACTAGGCCTGTATATAGTGTACATGTTTACAATTTACATGTAAATGTAACTGATCTACACACAAGGAGTGCTGTCGTGTTTGTTTTTCGCACAAATCTAACATTAATATATCTAGCTGACCACGGTATGATGCATGTGACCCAAATTTGCCATTACGCATGTGTGTACATTTAATGCGAATTAGCTTCGCTTTGTGTTCACACGGAGCTAATGCGAAGTAAATTTAATTCGCATTAAATCGCGATGTAAATTTTAATTCCAAGTAATCTAATGCGCATTAAAATATCCGTGTGAACGCGGATCAGATTAATTCGCATTAACTTAGGTTTAATGCAAATCAAATTCTTCGTGTGAACGAGTAATAAAACTGCATTTTTTTAATATATAAAGTAATGAAAGTTTTTAATTTCAAAATATTGTTGTACATATCATCCAATTTTTATCCATATCAAATATCTCTGATGTAGCATATGTATTTAAACAAAGGAATTCTTTGGAAAACCTTTTCTTAAAATATGTAGTTATTTACATTTACCAAAATCTTGCCGGCCCATAAATTTGGTGCTTGCACCAATGTTTCATGTAAATATATGAATTATGAAATATAAACCGCAAGAGACGGCTACTGGGCCTATTTAAATGTATGTAGTAGTTACCCCATACAATACTGTTGGTTATGTGCAGATACTCGATGGGCGACCACATAATGACAAAAGTGGGGCATAGCTCCCGAGTGTTATTATGACATGCACGCCCATCGGGCATCTGAACATAATCAACAATATTATATGGGGTAAGTGACTTGTACCATAGTTTTCAACTTTACTATTATGTATTATATTTTATTATTGCTTTCGGAAGCGTGGTCGCCTGTTTACAATATGATGCCATTTGTTTTGTTTGTTTGGCTGCTTTTTGGTGTGAGTTGTTTTTTTGTTTTTTGGTGTGGGTTTTTTATCTTGTTTTTTGGTGGTTTTTTGTTTTTTGGTTTTTTTTTCTTTACATTACACTTTGTACACCATATATCTCTATTAAAATGACTTTCTATCACCAAAAATTGTATGATCATTTATTATTAAAAAAATATATATGTTTTTGAAATGCATATAAATGTTAGGACTGTTACTTTTTGATATATATTTCTCCCATTTACTCATTTTACGACTTCTGTTACCGGCATTTGCTTCAAAGAATTGAAATTAGATGTAATTAAAATTCTAAGAACCCATATTTGTGAATTTTTCTGTTTAAAACTTTAGCAACATATTTAATTGATGATGGTGGTTACTCTTTTAGAAATCCTATTTTATATTTTTCATTGTAATACATGTACATATTTTGACTAATTTCGCTGAAAAACATTTACATGTATATGTAAAACGTATACGGTACCAATTTTGATGCACCAGATGCGCATTTCGACAAATAATGTCTCTTCAGTGATGCTCAACCGAAATGTTTGAAATCCAAAATAACTATGAAGTTTTGGAGCTAAATATAGCCAAAAACAGATATACAATCAATCAAAAAAAATCGGTGAAACGTTAGTGAAAAAAAAGTCTGATTGGCCACCGCTGCTCACTCCGTCCGCAAAACAAGTTTATCTCTCAAACGCGTTCTTATCACGTGACTGGGTCTTTTAGAAAAATCTTTATAAATTATACCTGTATTTCTACTTACACATGTTTCTCAGCTTGTTCGCACACATGGAGGAGAATGTGGAAATAAAAAAGTCTTTGGGACGAAACCATTGACGATATTGTCTTGTCTCAAGCTTCAAATGAGATTGAGTGCGGATATTTGTTTGGAAAACTTAGTCTGAGCTAGTTACATGTATATTGGCAATTTTGATCTGAAAGAACTTCATACAGTGGATAGTGATGTTGTTGTTTTGAGTTTGTGGGCGGGGTTTGAAGAAAAGTGTGGGTCATCTACAGATAACCAACACTTTTAACAAAAGAAAACATGCTAAACTATGGTACAATATATGGAAGGTGAAAATAACGAACACTGATCAATCTCATAACTCCTGTAAGCAATACAAAATAGAGAGTTGGACAAACACGGACCCCTGGATCTGTTATAGATTGGTGGAAGTACATTAAGAAAAAGAGAAT
This sequence comes from Ostrea edulis, assembly GCF_947568905.1. Lineage (NCBI taxonomy): Eukaryota > Metazoa > Mollusca > Bivalvia > Ostreida > Ostreidae > Ostrea > Ostrea edulis. The sequence continues at coordinate 80,354,536 of NC_079166.1, read as the reverse complement.
CGGATCTCGCTCTCCTCCAGTAAATACCGACGAGTAAAAAAAGACTCGTTGACTTCTCAGAACTTTTGATAATAAAAGATAATTCAATATCCACTTACAACACTCAAATGTGTTCAGAACAAGGCACAATGATATGTGGGACGATAATACAGTTTATTTCTAGATCTGTTGTGAACATTGCATACGATCGTCGAGAGTGCATATCATGAACTTAGTGAACGGCTTTTAAATCTTTGACCCGGATATGGCTTTTTAAATGTTTGACCCAGATCTTAGTGTCCCTTCCGGTTCTTAGTGCAAGAATTCCCGTTATAGCCACTTCTCAGTCAGAACCAGTTCAATTTAATAGGTATTTTGAAAGTTACAGCCTAAATAGAATGTAAACAACATATTCTATAATGATATTGCATGTATACTTTTAAGTATTTTCATGACTTTGTTGCAAATATTCTCATTACTACATACGTACATAAAAATTGCGATATCTTCTAAATCTTTTCCTTAAAAATGTGGTATTGAAAATATCATTTAGCGCCCGAATCTCTCATACATTGTATGGAGCATAGTTAAATTTAACAAGAAATATATATATATATATATATATATATATATATATATATATATATATATATATATATAAATATATATATATATATATAACACAATACAGGTTCTTGGGTCTTGGACTTACTTTGCACTCATTTAGCAAATAGTATAATTTAAAACTGTGAATGGTAATTTTGTTTCACTGTCTACCTTCTGACCATTTTGTTTAAAGTTATCGTTTTCAAATGAGTTTTTATGTCGATATAGATATTCATATGAATTTTCATCAAAGTTGACAAAACAAAGAGAGAAAATTCTATGATATGGGTTAAAATCACGTATTTCACGAAAGAAATCAGAGTGGAGTTAGGCTAGGGGGCTAGGGGGCGAGACACCGTGTAGCTACTGAGTGCGCATCTGGTGCATCTAAAATTGGTACCGTATAAGTTTTACATTATGACCCCTGGGTCGAGGCCTCTGCTGGTGGACTGTTAGTCCCCGAGGGTCTCTACAGCCCAGTAGCTAAGTACTTCGTTACTAGCTTGAAAATACGGATGTATATTTAATTGCTGTTATAAAATTTAGAAATTCATTTCAAAATTAAGGATTATCTCCCTCATGCATAGCTCTTATCCTTGGACGAATTTGGCTCCACTTGTTTGGCACGCTGTTTTTGGCTATATTTAGATCTAAAACTTCATAGTTATTTCGGATTTCAAACATTTCGGTTGAGCATCACTGAAGAGACATTATTTGTCGAAATGCGCATCTGGTGCATCAAAATTGATACCGTATAAGTTTTACATAGAAAGGTGTATATGTTATAGTGTTTTGGACATATTTTTATTTCTAGTATAAAAATGAATTATGTGATAATAATGACTATACACATTGCTTAAAAGAAATAAAAAGGTGGTGATATTGCAATAATTCACATGCATAGAGAATAATACGTCAGAAGCCGTGTTATATAGCATAGAATCCCCCTCCCCCGCATAGACCCCACCCCCAACCCCGAAAAAACGGGCCTGGGGTAGATATTCCTCCGGGAAAGATGGACCTAGCATAGAATTCCATCCTAGGAAGAATTAACCCGGGCCCAATCCGCCCCTGGGAAAAACCGTCCCAGTATAGAATTTTCCCCTAAATGACAGTACGCTTTTTTCCCCTTCTTACATTTTAGCTATGATATCCGTTTCCAGTTCTATTACTGGAACTCTCTTATTATCTAGACCCAGGAAGTCTTTTTTTTCAATTTTGAGCAGGGTCTGGTTTATCACAATCATCATCTTATGGGATTTTTAAAGGAAATTATTCAAATCGTGTAATGATATATCAAAATTCATTCAGACATCTTAAGTCTTTTCCGTTATTTACTACGAGAAGGGGAAATTAAATTACCTTTATTTATACAGTGCATCTATTTTACTTTTCAGATATTTAAAAAGAAGGGGACATTCTATACCGGGACAGTTTTTCCGCCGAGGGGAAAACTTTATACTGACTGTACATGTACATAGGGGGGGGGGGGGGAGGGGGGTATATGCTTAGGCGCCGCACCCCCCTTTGGGGAAAAATCTATCCCTGGCGCATTTTTTCAGGGAAGAAAGTCTATGTGGGGGGAAAGCCTATGCTACAACACCGGTATCTCGGGTAAAACACGTTCTCATTGCGGACTGAATATCGCCTAACTATAACTCAAAAGGTAATATATATCGACATATTGATAAGTTTCTATCGTAAACAGATATGATATATCTGCCCCAGTTTTACGGCGGAATGTGTTAAAAGACCCGGATGTCGTGTTTATTTATGTAAAGAATATAATATTCATTTACAATATGTATTATCAATTTTATTTAGCTTCGTTTATTAGACTAGTTTAATTTATCAGAGTTTTATCATATATTAAAATCATTGAATGTAAAGAGGTTCGTGATGAATATTGTGAAATAGTGTCTTGGGGTGGAGGTAGTTTTAAAAAAAATGAGTTATATCACAAATTTTGTATATATATATATATATATATATATATATATATATATATATATATATTGTATATATCGATGTAAGCTAGAAATTATATTAATGTATCTATTTTTAAATCATACAATACATTTTTAGCTATCGGATGTCGTGTGGAATTGGACTAATTTCATCACTAAACGGATTTAAAGACAAATGCTATGAAACTATGTTTTCCAACGAATAAAACAACATGCAGCATGATTGTGTCTCAGCCTGCCTATCTTAAAATAACGAGAGAGAGAGAGAGAGAGAGAGAGAGAGAGAGAGATCTTCACGTTTTCATCGCCATAATATTTTTTTTCGCTGGTCCGGAAATTGGATAAGGATATTTCACATCTGTAGTCACGTTGAGATGAAAGGAGTTCCAACGCAGTTTGTGAAACGATATTTGGGCATTGAGACATTGAAACGCTTGTATGACACTTATCAAGTGAAATGAGGATAATCCATGTATCTATATTAGATGTATTGTACGTGTAGTGTCCCGTTTTGAATTCTATTTTTTCTTGAATCGGAATACAAATAGAGATGAGATGTTTTTTCTTGATATGTTCCACATGACAAATATGAATAAACAAATGCGACGTTACGATCATCTGTTAATTCAGAAGCAATTGTAGCTAACACGCTATGTAGCACTCTCGCTTTCATTACATTAATAACAGGTGAAAAATTAAGCGATGGCTGCGTTTTCACAATATGTTTAGCCCTTTGGCTTCCTAAACTAAGATAACTGTTTTATGTGTTACAAATACTGGTTACTATTATTGTATGTATTATAACTTTAACGCACATATGTACGTGCGTATTTGTGATAACGTGATCGTTCAAGGATGGAATTGTATATCAATATTTGTAATGGAATGTCTAGTGGACTACAGTATAATATTGTCCTTCATTTTACATAGATTTTAGTGATCGGCACATCCATGAGGGCTTCTTTGATAAGGAGTTTCAGACTTTTATACAAGAATGGTGTAGGATGAAGAACCTAGACCCTATAGCATGGGCAAATGGAATTTCATACGAGGAAGCTGTGAGATTTGTATCAGCATATTCAATCCTAGGAAGATTTGAGAAAGGTCAGTTTTAAACGTGTGGCATCAGCTTATTATTCAATTAGTGCAGTTGTGCACAATTAAATCAAATTTCCATACCTTAGATGGGAAACAAATCAATGTTCTGATGAGTTTAATCCGTTTATTATTTCGCTAATATATCAAAAATACTTCATATGTATAATAGGATTCACAAAATTGGTATCTGACCAGAAGAAGTGGAGCATACTAGTTTCCATTTTGATGTCTGATAACTATAGCATCAGAGTAAATACCTTGTGCGAGGAGAAACACAGAAAAATCCTAGGGGCGTTTCCTTCTTTAAGGGAATTAAACCATGATATGAGAACAACTGAAGCTATTGACTTGATTAAAGATATGGTGTACAACGACAAGGTGTTAACAATGAATGGAGATGGTAGTAGCGGGACTGTGGAGTTTGTATCGGATGATGTCCGCCATCAGGTGATGGGTTACTTTGTTCTGAATTGTCTGAAGACTGAGGAGGACTATACGAACTACCTCAATCTGTCGTCTGTGAACTCGTTATTGGAATACGTCCGTACTTGGTGGCATGATCCAGATGATGGGGAGAGATGCTTGTATATACCGGAAAGGATGAAGGAGTTGCTTATCACACAACTGGGGATAGACGTAATACGACACGCCATGGTGGAGGAGAGATGGGGCAGAGACGGTGACAATGAACGATTCATTACAGTAAGAGAGATGGTGTCTAAAAGACGTAAGTTTACTCGGGTTTTTGCTATATTTTAGTACTAATTATTTCCAATCATTGATGGTAAATTTGATACTTTGTTATCTTTAATCATTGTTAATCATATTATCTTACTTACGTATCACTGATCCAAAATTGATATACATTGATGAAAGTATATCCGATTCATGTATTGTCAACGCGAAAGGATTAAAAAAAACTTTCCAAATCATTTCGGAAAGATGCAAGGCTTTGAAAGTTGCAAATGATACCTACGATGATTTTCGGTGTTGACCTTCCATATGTCTGAGTACATTTTAAAGTCTAAATATTTACATTAACTGTGTATTCTGCTCAATTTACATTGCTCAGTGCTAGGCATGGTTTGCAATGATGCTGTATGGATATACAAGTAATAACTACTAGCATATCAAAACAAAATTTTCAAAACTTTGCTACAATTGTTAAGTATTGGAGGGAATGAAATATTAGAACACTTTTCTAAGAAAGGATGAATGCATCCTATTCTAATATATAAGATGGGGATTTCCTTATGAAATAGTTTTAATGTAATGGAAGAATGAAAACATTTCATAACAATTGATATCGTTGTTCGATCCTCTATTGTAAGAATGACTCATTATGATACTGTTAACGTAGGTCGCGGGTTTACCGACCTTTTCTTCTCACTCGAAAATATCACCTGAAAATTTGACCTATGTACCTTGACAATGTATATACTACTTTGTGAAAATTGTTTGTCATTCAACAGCACATATTTTAGTAATTATGTCTTCAACATACCATTGTTTTAACAGTAGCCACACTGTTTTCCGTTGCATTATATGCAAAATAATAGTGATTAACTTTATTCATTGCATAATACTACTTAGAATTTGGTGCTGTTCATCTTGATAATATTGATATCAAAGCGAAACAAAAACATTTTGAGAAATATTTATAAAAAATATTGGGTAATCGAGTTCGTTTTCTAAACAAAAAGATGTCAAAGATTGATAAAAACCACCAATGCAGCAGTTTTTAACAAATAACGTTGCAAATATTCGTGACGTCATTCAACAACGTTATCCATTAACTTTTCATGCATCACATCAAAAGTAATCCAAAACAACGTAACCGACTCCTGGTTTTGAAGGGGAAATCAAATATGTATGGGCAAAATAATCAATTCTTTACTGAATATATATCGCAAAATTTCTTAATACAGTATATATAAACGTATACATTTATTGTGCTATATATCTTAATCATGTCGCGCGGCTAATAATTGGATTTATTTTCTTCTTTTGCGATCGCATGATCGCGGTAACATTGAATAAACTAATATAATAGTATAATTTTATTTTTGAGTACCATTAAGGTTATTTTTTTTTTATTTCATATAGTTTAATCATGTCTTAAGATTCTAACCAGAAATACAACCAAAATTGTTTCTATTTTACAATATATCTATGTTTATTTTACACATACACACACACCCACAAACACATAGAAATGCTCTTTTTCCCAAGCCAAATAACCCCTCGAAAACATCAACGCGGTTTAAAACTATACTTATTTTTAACTTTATGCAGATTTACTTAAAACGTCTGCTACTTTATTTAATTTTCGAACAACTTCACTTTCTTGATCTATTTAGATTTAGAGTCTTGAGCCCGGTGCAGGGTTTGAAATAACCGTGCGCCCGACCGCCCGAAACGATACATTTTGCCACGGGCGAATAAACTTTCAGGTATAGACGTCCTACGGGACGTGATGAAATATCCGCAAATAAAATTTAGGTGAATCAAATTCATTATTGTACCTATAATAAAGTGAACAGACCTCGTCAATTTAGTACATTTTACTGTATATTCTACCGCAATTCAATAAAATATAATCTACTAGTAAAGAATTAGGTCCATCGTACTTCATTGGAAGATTGATTCACTAGTAATACATGTAAAAGTAAATTTTAAAAATGCATTTTTTTCTCAGTGCTAGTAGGTCTTTCTTTGGCAGGGCTAACAACTTTTACAAGTAGACAGCCCTGCACGTCTACCTAATTTTACAGCGAATTTCAAACACTCAAGGAAGTTCAACTTTGCTAGAATACATGTAGGGCCTATATTTTACCTGCTGTTCTTTTATTGATTCTCTCTCTCTCTCTCTCTCTCTCTCTCTCTCTCTCTCTCTCTCTCTCCACCAAATGCACGTCAAATTTCAGGGGGGGGGGGGGGGGGGGCTTTGAAAAATAATTAACTCCTGCTCAATTCCCCCAGGGGGTTCTGAAAATGTTGACATTTCCAGTAGTACTCATTGAAATTTTTCTTTATATGATATTCCTGCCCAACGCTTTCAATTATTCAATGTTGTCCGATCTTCACGAAATTTGTATTATGGGGTAGGAATAAAATTATGAACTTGCCATTTTCAAATGTCCGTCATAAACGCGTCAAATCTCTGAATTAAATTGGGAAATCCTCGTCCGATTTTTTTTTCTGGGTGGATCTAAAACGTTTATAAAGACATTCTCAACATCGCCTCCCCAAGTTGCCCGCTCCTAAAGCGCTATACAGTAACAGCACAAGAAACATTGATGCAGGCACCAAATGTATGGGCCGGACATTTTCGGGAACTGTAGCAACTACATATTTCCAAACAATTCCTTTGCGAGAAAATCACACCTCATAGGCTGGTAAAATTTAGAAAAAATTTCATAAAATCCGGCGATGAAAGAATTAAGTGGGGGAAAAAATCGTTAAAGGGGTATGGACACGATGTGAGCTGAAAATTTTCAAATTCTATTTTTCCATTTTTGTTGTTTACAATGTTTAACTCAAATATTTCTAATGCTTAACCAAAATTTGAATATCAGTTCTTGAGTTACAAGCGAGATACAGTACTCACATTTTTTTCGTTACGTACACAAAGCTCGTGCAATGTTTCTGTTTACATATATATTAATTGATAGAAAATAACATGTTTAAAACAAAATGAGATATGTCAAACACTAGAAACTATTTAATTCTGTTAAGAATTAACTTGAAAATTGGGGAAAAATCTAATCTAAACGAAATGTTTGCTAGTATATCTAACCTACATGTAAAGAAATCATGGTACGAGCCTTGTTTACATAAGAATGAATTGTGAGCTCTCTATCTCCCATATACTTCGACCGCTGACATTGCAAATTTTGCTGACCATCAGAAATACCTTAGCTAAGCATTCTAAACATTATAAATGGAAAAATGAAATTTGAAATTTTTCAGCTTAAATCGTGTCCATGTTGCACATTATTCTGTGACTAAAAATATAGAAAAAAAAGTTGCGTCAGTGAGAGAAATATAGGATAGGATAAGGGAGACTGTGTGAAACTGCAACAATTTCAAATTAATTACTTTGAAGGCAAGACGTACACGGTGGCTTAATGTAAATTAAAGATAAACTTTCAGATGCTGGGAGATGGTTATTTGATGACAACTAAATTGATGGTCATCGCCAATGTTTGATACATTCTGCAATCTAATTTACATTATGCCGTCACATGACATGTTATGTTGAGATTGGGCACAGGATGCATTTTTGAAAGTCGGGTCTCTTCAGTGATTCTTAAAATCATGCTTTAGCCACAAAACAATATGGTAAATTATGAAATATATTTTGTTAAAAAAGAAGCTTTCTCAATGTTTTAGGGGCCCTGATTTGCTGATATGGTTTTCCCGAGTGGGGTTGCCCCCCTCCCCTGAACCCCCCCCCCCACCAGGACTGTGCCCTGGACGCCCCCAGACCCCTCGCCTGTATGGGATTAAATTGCACTTCAAAACAGGGCTAGCTACCAGGGGCGGATCCAGGAATTGCAGTTACTGGGGGCTCCACTTCATGAGGCTGTGGGTCAAGGGCAAAGCCTTCGGAAGCTCCTGGATTTAACAGATTTTATAGGGCTTGAAATATGTCTCCTATTTAAGTAATTTGTACTATTTTCCATCATTTTTAATAACGGGAATTTAGTAAAATGACGCAAATTTTAAAGGTTTTTGGAAAAATTAAGTTCTCCCAATTAAGTAATCCAAGAAATCAAAAGATTGTTTCATTTATTTCTCCGGGAGTGGAAGAAATTATTGCTTCTTTTATCGTTTAGTTCATTTTTCTAAACCTGATAAAAAGATTTACCTTAAATTTGAAACTTTGAGGGTGGCGCACGACAGCTGCGCCCCCTTAAATCCGCCACTGGATACAAGCCTGATTAGTATCTCAATAAGGTACGTACTGGTATAACAATTTAACTCGCAATACCAAAGTCAACAGCAGGCTGTGTTCAGGATCGTAGTGGCTAGTCTAGGGGTTAGGTATGGTGGTTGGTTTCTGCCATTTTACACTTCATCTTCTGTTTGTTATTTCGAGGCAAAGAGACCACAAAACGATGTTTAGCAACTTTTGTCCCCAAGCAACTTTTCGCCCCCTCCCCCTAAGAAAAGACGACAAAATGATATTATTAGTTACTTTTCACCTCATAATAACGAGAAGACAACACATTGTAAAATTGTACAAATCAGCCACTATACGTAGCCCCTAGGCTAGCCGCTACGATCTTGACTATCCATGCTATATACAATTTACACTTGTCCGATCAATCAATACTAAGATCTATACGTTTGTACGATCAATCGATATACTTCGCATCGACTAAATATAATTTCTTTTCCGTAACGTTGCACGTTAAAATTTCTGATCTTGCCAGTTTTCGTAATGGCACGTGGTAAAAATTCTTATATTTGAATAAAATGTATAATGAAAAGAATACATTTTTCACAATGCAGCGCGAGTTATTTTCTCCTGAATACAGGGGACGTACAATACGATGCGGTCCTCAATTCATGAAAACTAATATGTGACTGTAAAATAATTCAATTCACTGAGTTTATTTATATGTTCATTGTGTGATTTTTTCGTAGGCAATGTTGGAAATGTAACAAATTCTGTAAATATTAGTCATCGACTTATTTAGATCAGGGTCAAGATATCTTTAACATATCATCAACTCTTCATTATTAATTTTCAATATTTTGGACGACCAAAACATAATTAGATATACAGAATTTACATGTGCAAAAATGCATGTACATTACATTAGTTAATCTAGAGGAGGGGTACTGGTGTTGCAACACACACAGACACCTTTGATTATAATTTTAAGGAAAGAGTATGAGAAAAAGAGAGTATATTACTTATATTTTTCCGGAAACACTATTACTGCATCGCATTGATTGTAGGATAGAAATCTAAGTTTGAATAGTATGGGGAAGGGGGTAAACTCCTGTAAGTTTATGTCATCCGACATCGATTTACACACTGTTTTTCATTATTTTCAACATTCATCAAATTTAGTTTGAAAGTGGTGGGTTGTTAATAAAATTTATGTGAATTAGCTTCTTTTTTTTTTTGGTCAGACATTGGATTTTTTATCATACCCCTTTGTAAATTATGTTGTCATATTTTAATATCTCTTTAAAGAGTGTTTTTATTTGGTAGTTAACCTATAAAACACAATGTAGACAATAGAAAATACACAAAATACATATCATCATATAAAAAACTTAATCCTCAGGTTCACTCCCACCCCCCACCCCCTGAAAATTTTCTAGATTCGCGCTTGGACAATGTTAATTACATATACATATATATTGAATAAGTATCTAATGTAATCTTTCCGTTAAAATCTGCTTTAAGGTTTTGTTTCTTCATGTGTGATTCAATATTTTTAATTTTTTTTTTTATCTCCGTTCGCCCCGCATGTGGAAGGCCAGGGTTCGAATCCCGGCTGCGACAGACCTAAGTCGTTAAAACAGGTAGTGACAGTTCCATCGCCAAACGCTCGGCATCAGGTGATGACCTTAAAAACGGATGACCCGAGTTACAAGAGGCGTGGCACGCTAAAGAACCCTCACTGCTAATTGGCCATTTAAGCGCCGAGCATAGGCCTAAATTTGAAGCCCTTCTTTGGTCTTGGTGATGTCTCCATATGTGTGAAAAATTCTCGAGGGAGACGTTTTAAGCAAGATACAACAGCTCCACGTGTATATATTGAGTTACGTTGCATTAGGGAATGGAGGTGGGGAATAACCCCACATGTTTACGATATGTAGGCTGGCTCATGATTTTTTTTAAATAGTAGTAGCAGTGGCGTAGCTTCCATTGAGGCAACCGAGGCAGCTGTCTCGGTAAAAAAAAACAACCACCTTTTACGTTGTTAAAATGTCGATAGCCTCGGTAATAGTCGAACCCAAGTTACGCCTATGAGTAGTTAATTATTGTGGAAATGTAATCAAATTAACCGAGGAATTGAAAAAAAGGATTTACCCCTCTTACCCCAAAACGTTTGGATTGAAATAGAACTTTGACTTCATTTTTGAATTTGGCGAGATAAGAATTTTCAGAAGTGTAACAAACTCCTCTGGCTACCCCCCCCCCCCCCCCCTCCCCCCCCCCCCCCCGTCTTTTCAGGTGTCTCTTGTTTATTATAGGTTACTTCTAAAATTCTCGGGATTCGTATTGTATTACAAATTGGGACAGAAATGAACATTAAAAACAGCTGTAACCCCACCCCCTTTCCTCAAACCCTACAATTTGACAAAATTCTTGGCAAATTTTATCATACCCAATGTAATGCTCCAGTTTGACATACTGTAACCGTGTTCAATTCTCATGCAGTCCGTGTAGGGCAGCTTAATGGCGTGGCTTCTAAAGCACACACCGCTTGTCAAACACTGTTGATTTTCTGTCTTCTAACTATATATTGCCTGAATGTATTGTGCAAAGGTCATGCCATTTAAAAGTTATAGTCGAAAGTTTTACGTGTTATACCATGAATTATTTTTTTTCCTGGTAAAACAATATAATATATAAATCTTTGTTTAAAAATATATTAACATACATCATTCTTTACTAGAACATTTCCGTGGTAACAGACACCAGTCCCGCAGAAACACAGGCGACTTCTCCAAACTTATATCATATAAAGGGCCGGCTCGTGCCGGTGTAAAGGCAAATTTTGACCCCCATAGAATAATGACCGGGGATCATTTTTCGACATCGAAAAGTGATCCCCTAACCGTAGAAAAATTGGATAATTTTGTAGAAAGAAGACCCAGGGATCATTATTTTGCGTGTCATACCTGAAAAATAATGACCTTCGTAGAAAAGTGACCCCCTCCCTTTCTTAGCAGATTGATTGATTTTAAAGGAGTTTATACGGGTTTCAGGTCATTATTTACCCAGAGTTATCGTTTCTGCTGCTCCTCTTATCAAATTTATTCCATATGTAAATTTTTTTCACGGTTAATAAAATAAAAGTAAGAACTAGTTCATTAAATTTGAGGAAAACCAACTGTAGGTTCCATGACCAATTACAACTGAAAAAAACCGCATATTTCGGGGACGGATCCAGGGAATTTTCAAAAACGGGTTCTACCATAAATTTTAGTTCTCAAAAGGGGAGTTCCATTCTGAAAATGTGTTCTATTTACATGTATAGATCTTGTGTAATCAAACACACACATAAAAAGAGTTGCGTCTAAATACAATACTTCTTGTGTCACAGAAAGGCGTGAAATCTTCTTAAAACTGACGAATTGACATACATTTTTTGCAACTGAAGTCAATAGCTTATTTCATTTACACATCATTATCGTTTTTCAAGAATTTTGAAAAATGAGTAAGTGTTGATAGAGGTATTAGTGAGTATGCGAACGTTAACTTTGGGTAGACTATAACATTTCACTGGATAATTTATGCCTATCAGGGGTGTAGGACAAGGGGACGGGGGCACGTGCCCCCTCACTTTTGGAAGATGGGGGGGGGGCATGTGGGTTTGTGCTCCCTCACTTTTTTAACAGAAAATTAACATAAATTGATCAGATGAGAATATACCACGGTTAAAAAATACTCAATTCTAATATGCAGGTTCTAGGCACTCAAAGCATTATTTCTTGCATGTACATAACCTATTCTCTCCGTACTAAATTTTTTTGGACCGAGTTACGTTTTAAACCATCATAAAATTGTTAGTTACAAGAAAAATGTTCTCACGGTGAAAATAGTTACATCTCATTTATATTAGAAGGGGATCCCCCCCCCCATTCCAATGTTCATAAGTACAGTATGTCGTACACAGTACGGGGGAGTAGGGGAAGATACAGCCGGGGCACATGTCCCCACACTTTTCAAAAGGGTAAGGAGTATGGTTGTGCCCCCCCCCCCCGCTTAAGTAAGGCTTTTTTACAATCTGACTAGAATAGGATCCCCGGTCCGCTCCTTTGTTTTCATATTGTCTCTACAATATAAATACAAAGGAGCAGACGGAGGATCTCATTTTTATCAGATTGGGATTGTTAGTTAGTACCCATAAATAAAAAGGTGAGGCATTACAGTCGGAAGCCCTCCAGAGGCCACGAATCTTCAATTCTTCAAAATTTTCCTCGGGAGACACGAAAACACATGAAACTTGATTAATGAAGTCATTAGGAAATGGCATACAAGCAAAGCATCTAAAGTGTAAAAAAAGTGAGAAGGGAAGTGTAAAGTCGTCACCCCCCTCCCCACGAAATAGGATTTGGGAGTGTCAGAAGGATACCCTACGTGTTTTTTTAATTTTTTTTTATTTCATTTTTTTTTTTTTGCTTGTCAAGTCAAAATGTGTTTAAAGTGGATTTCTTTGGTACCCCCATTATTTTTAGCCCAGCTACGCCACTGCCTATTGTGTTAAATTGTTAAATTATCAAAACACCCTAATTAAAACGCCACACTGTCATATCACAGTAAATGCAGTGTACCTGCTATCACCGTGTAGAAACGCACTAGAGTAAAGTGTATCACCTTCTACTCTCTCTCTCTCTCTCTCTCTCTCTCTCTCTCTCTCTCTCTCTCTCTCTCTCTCTCTCTGTAATTCTCTCTCTCTCTCTCTGTCTGTCTGTCTGTCTGTCTGTCTCTCTCTCTCTCTCTCTCTCTCTCTCTCTCTCTCTCTCTCTCTCTCTCTCTCTCTCTGTCATTGTGTATGTGTGCGAAGAATGTAGAGGAAGCAAATTTACAAAAAGATGTGATTAATTAAGATTAATTCCAGGTTTAGCACCCTATAAAAATGACTGATGGTGGGGGGAGGCGCAATCCCTCCCCCTCGAAATTCCTTGAATATCCGTATGAGTACACAATTCCCGTCACTGATCAGACTTAGAGGATTTCCAAGACATAGTAACCTCACGGCATGTCCATCCAGGTCTGCAGAGGTTGGGCTTATCGACAGAAAAATTACGAGTCACTCTTTTGTTAAAACAAGTAAATTCTTATTTTTGAAACAAAATTACAATTCCTAATATGTTTTAATCTGGTTACGTTTCATATGAATGATAGATTTACTTATAATGTGCCAATGTTGGACTACCTCCCTTAGGCATTACCAGAGAAATAATCCTTAATATAATTTACTAGGGGTCATTATTCTACGGGGGTCATTTTTCTAAACGTGAAATGGACTGATTTTTTGAAAGACATTTTTTTTCTATGGGCACAAGGGGTCATTATTCTACGTCTAATAATGACCGGGGGTCATTTTTCGACGTCGAAAAATGACCCCCGGTCATTAATCTACGGGAGTCAAAATTTGCCTTTACACCGACCCATAATAAAACATATTACTAGCCGAAATTTTGCACCGGAAACGAAAGGAAGACTTAACAAAATTAAACGATGTATGTTCTACTTTGATGATAATTGTTCGTCATATGTATGTGTTACCTGTAAAGTATTACGTTCTTTATATTCAATCAATAAGCCATGTATACTTTTTTTAGTCAACTGTTACGTCACAATACGAAATTTCCGAGTTGCCCAATAGTTCTTTCCCTTTGTGGAACTCTTATGCACAGTGAGACGCAAAACATACTATCGTCCACACGCGGTGCGTACAAATGCTTATCGGTGCGTACAAATGCATATATATCCTAATGGCCGATTATCAGACATTATGCAACCACCCTAACTGCAGGGACACACAATATTAGTAACTTTATTAGTATCTGATAAAATAGCTCAAACAAAAATCAATGATCACTATTTTTCTTTGATTAAAATATCACTCGTGCAGAGGAGGAAATAACAAAAAAAATAATTTCATATTTAATTTGATGGCCTAATTCAAACAAATATTGTTCTTGATATGGTCAGTTTAATGTATATTAACGGCTGATATAAACAAAATTTACACTTTCATTACTTTTATCCTTATTTACATAGCTATTCTATAGTATATGTATACATCTTGTACCCACTCAAACGTTCAACAGAACACCGAACGTACCTCCAGTACAGAAGAGCTAATATCTCGGAAGTTGCGTATTGAATGTACACATAAAAAGACGTTGAGACGTAGGATTTGCGTATCAAAAAATGATGATGTAAGCAAGCCCACGACCTACGTTAAGCTAATGAAATGTCCGCGTTTTGCAACAATATACATATTATGCTTAAACGATATGTTGGGCTAAATTAGAAAGTCGTTTTGGTAAGGAAAAGAACATCTTTTTCATTAAATGACAATTAAGAAGAATAATAGTTTGACACAAAATATCACTCAGAACATTCTGTTGAAAGAAACATCAAAATCCAATAAGTGAAACGATAGCATCAGCAATAATAATAATCAATAATCTTATAAATGTTCTCAAATCATTCGAAAAAACTTCTCATTCATCTGATAAAATCTTAGACATTTGTCTCATCATATCATCCCTATCAAACCTAATTGAATTTCTTTATAATCTCAAGAATATTCCCAAGTAATTAAAACAATTCTAAATCATTTGATAAATTCTCACACGTATGCCTCATCGCATTCCAATGCTCTCAAATGATTCCAAAGACATTCGCATGCGCCCGATGAAATCTCAGGAATATATCTCACCATCTTAATCAAATTTAAGTGTAATACGATTCCGTTGTGACCGTTGGGGCGAGCGCAGCATATCTGAATACATTTTCAAAAAATTTATATTGAAAACAAGGAAAACTGATCTGGTTCACTGTCAATACGTAGGATTACTGTCTTGCTCTTCTCGCCAATGTAGGAACCAGTTTAGCGGGAAATGCAACGAGCGTGTTGTGACGTAGCCTGGTAGTTGTGACGTGACTGTTTACATTTCTTTAGACAATATTTTAAAAAGAAAGGGGGAAGAATATGATTGTCATCCTTTCCTTTCAAATAAGAAAGGTTTGTATTACTTCAAAGATTTTTTAAATTATTATTTTGCGAATCGAACCATCCGCCATTTTGTACGAGGGACTTCTGGGATTGGCGTCAAAAAAATTCTTGTTAGAGGTTGATATTTAGCTCGGATTATTTCCCGCGTTCTAGTCATTAGAGCTCGCAGTACGAGCCAACGCTCCGCGCTGGGTCGCTGCGCTCGCTATAATCTCAATAAACATGTATCTCACATTCTAGAGAAATATTGAATGAAATTATCTTAATCGCACTTAGATCTCAACATAATTTATCTTGTATTTCTAAAAACTGTTTTACTTTTCATCTACTAGTATCACTTCTAAAACATGTACAAGTACGCTTCCTTTTCTCTAACAATTTCTTAATTCGGCCTAATTTTTGGGAGTTGAACTATGTTCAATCTCCCTGGGTCATCACGCACTTTTCTGCGCAGTAATTTGTATTGATTTGTATAGTGGTCGTCAGCGGGGGTTCTGTGTCAGCTGATTTACTCCTAGGTAAATCAACATAAACTTTTATAAACATCCGCCATTAAATAATCCATGTAACTTTTCTGAATTAATCTAATTTTGATAATTGACATGTAAATAAATGCAATGATATTGTATTCAAATTAATTTGAATACAAGATTTCGATCAAATTGATACTGATAGACATAGAAAAATAAAAGATAAGGTTGAAAATTGTCGTTTGTAGCGCAGCGTCACCTATGAACATTGATAGGGAAACGAACGACAACTGCACACAAGCCTTATTGACACCGTGGCGCGAAATATCGAATATGGTGCGAAACCTCAGAAAATTTACAAGAAATAAATCTACAACATTGTGTATGTATATATATTTGGTTTTTTGTTTTAATGTGATATAAAAAATGCTTGATGTTACATGTAGATTGAATTAAAACACGTCATTCCCAGTCAACAACTTTCGATTGGGATCGGAATACGAAATACAATTTCTTATATCCGGTGGCAAAGTGAAACTGCTTCATGCTTCAAGTTATTGAATTACGTAGTAATTGCACGTTACACATTAGAGAACTGTTCCTTTTAATAAAGAAAGTCACAAAATAGATACAAAATGAGTGTACCTTATTCATTACTGTTACCGAGCTTTCGTCGACTGTAATCTCGAAATGGCGTGTTTCGCTGCGCTTGATGACGGTAAGGTCCACATTTTCTACGTGAGTAGTGTGATATTTGTTTATGAATTTTTTGCGCATACATGGTATGTCTCGGCTAGGAATAATGGAAACTTTCTCACCTATGTATGTAAAGACATATTAATCTCTATTTTTAAAAATGTAGAACACTTTTATCAAATGACAATGTTTGAAAACGCTTAGAGCCCCGATGTCAGAATTTCCTTTTCCAAGACATCAATATGTCAAATTCATTATCCTTTTTTAATAGTATGTAACATATTTTGTACCAGTTATCCATTTTGAATCCCCTATTACAATGGGATTTTGCTGCACTCTGTAATGTTTGAGTGGATGTCATGAGTGTCAAACAGAAATTTTAAGAGCATGGGATAAGGTGCTGCCATGTATTACTTCACTATCAAAGTTTAACCCAGTTGCCACAATGTTGAATTTATGCTGCAAAAAGGATTAGAAATTGCTCTGGTCAAAACACATTGTTTATTTGTCTACAGATGAAAGAGACATGAGGATTCTCCCTCACAAACTGAAGAAAAAAAATAGTTATGGATCTTGTACATGTATAGTTTATTAATCACTACAGATTTCCAGCATCACAAGTCTGATTCCACTATTATGCTTTTCATACTGTCAGGTTCATTCACCCCCTGTTTGAGCCACAGTATAATATCCCAAATACCTTGGCAATAAATAACATTATTTGACTAGTGTTTCATTTTTAGCGGAGTTGCGATGAAGTCGAACTCGGCTTATGATCTGATGAAGTGCCTTTGGGCGGGCAGGCGGGCACGCATCAACATTTCATTTCCGCACCATAGCTCTTGAGCAAATTATAGGATCTCATTCAAAATTAGATGGATTGTCACCCTCAGTAAGATGAGGAAGCCTATCGATTCTGGGGTCACTAGGTCAAAGGTCAAGGTCACTGGCTATAAATAGACTGAAATTTGGAGAAAATTTTGTTTTCCGCACCATAGCTCTTGAACGAATTATAGGAACTCAATCAAACTTAGATCGATTAAGTAAGACAAGAAGCCTATTGATTCCGGGGTCACAAGGTCAAAGTCACAGTGGCTATAAATAGACTGAAATTTGGAGAAAATTTTGTTTTCTGCACTATAATTTTTTATCAAATTATAGGATCTCAATTAAACTTAGATGGATTATCGCCCTTGATGAGACAAAAAAGCCTATTGATTTTGGTCAAGGGTTAAAGGTCAAGGTCACAAAGGATTTAAGTCGGCTGAAATTTATGTACGCAAAATTTTGCTCCCTGCTTGATAATTCTTGAAAACTTTTCTGCCGGTTCCCTCTATGCCCATTCCTTGCGCAACTCGGCTTGTGCATTTCCGATGCCCGACAATTTTTATTTTTTTTGCATTTCATTTATTTTGAGTTATTATACAATTATTTACCATTCCATTGATCCTCTACAGGACTGTAGTATACTCAGGTGATAGTTTAGCATATTGGACTACCTTTTCAAGTAATGAATCCTTAGAATTAGCTATAACTAGGATTAAACTTGAATGTATATATACAGGGGGAAAACTTCTTCATAACTGCAAGGCATTGATAACCATATTGATTTGAACGTTTGGGCCATAATATGTGGTCACATTTTTCATGAGAATATAAAGGGGTGAAATTCTAGAAAACAACAACACGACTTCAGTTACTCGAGGAGCGTTGTGACCCATGGGCCTTCCATTATCCATGTTTGCTGTTGTAACGCTTTGAAAAACAACAACAGTTGATTTGTATCTAAAATCATGATAATATTCAGTCATTTATCCCCCTACCCTTCCAGTACTATCTTTTCTAACTGAATTTCCACAATGTTCAATTCCCACGAGTACTTTAAGTACTTTGATTATTGTATTATAAACGTACCCGATCCAGTGAACCATGGTACCCTAGGCGAGGACTAAGAGAAGATATTTGCATCTAATGTACACTATGAATATTTGTATATGCTATATATCATATTATGCATCAATGGTTTCTTCTTTATATGACCTACACATAAGGTATCTTGGCCTCTAGTAGTGTAGTGTAGTAGATGTGTGTAATACAGAGGGCTCCTGGTACTCTTTACTATGAATATGTCCAATCCAGGGAAAGATTAGAATGAAATTCCCATAGAGACCCTTGTCGAAATAGTCAATATGTTACTTGATGATAAAGAATTACACAATTCTAACAGGACCCCAATTTACGTGATTTTGAATGCTAAATACAAACAATTCCAGAAGAACATTGTGATTATCATTGATTCTTTATATAAACGTATTTCTTCTCAATTTACTGAAACAAGGAAAACATCATTGGTTAGAAATATCAATATAATTCTTTTACCAAAAACGCACTTTCAACGAACGTCCAATACACAACAACTTCATCACTGTTTTCATTTTTTTCGTATCAGCATGAATACTTGTATTATACTGTTAAATATCTATTACATAGTCATTTCGATTACAGTCAACAGTTGATAATGTTAATCTATTTATAAAAATGCGATCAGTAATAAAACGTTTCATACAAATCACAGGTAAGCTACTCGATGATTGGAAAAACCAACCAAAACAAAAGAGGAAATAATTGAATACATATCATTTGAATTGTTGAGATTGGAAAACAAGTGCATGTGCACTTATATCATCCCTCTTTCATTATTATAAGTTAACAAATGAAAATCACGTTTTCTTAAGAAAGAAAAGAGAGGAAAGCCAACAACTGAAGAACAGAAAAAAATTATCACTGAAATAGTTGCAATTAAGATTTTATTTTTTCAATGTTGTTTTTGGAGTGGGGATGGGGATGTGGTGGAAAACTCTCATAAAATGCAGAGGCCTATTAAATCGTTTCCAAAGGTGACAGCCAAATAAAAAGTAATATAATTTGGAAGGTGAAATAGTGATTCGTGTCTTCGTACTTTTCCTCATTTTTATTTTTTTTTTCTGTTAATGAATCAACATACTGTCATACTCGTTTGGGGAAAGGGTGTCAGAAAACGAGAAAGCCGGGCAAAGAGAATGATACCCACAAGCGCTTGTTTAAATAACAAGTTATTATGATTTTAAATATACGCACCGTATGCATATTAAATTATAACTTATTGCGTATATCAAAGGACGGACTATTAAGATAACTTTCCATTATCTCAGTAATTCCTGCTGTCCTTATTTATAATACAATAAACCTCTTGATTTTACAAAATTTTGACCACCTTCAAATATCAACTATACGTACAGTACTTTGTACGTTCCGTTCCATTTTCCGTTCTGCGTTTTAGTAACACCCGATGATTTTTCCGCTTACTTCCAAACCACACGATCTATTTCCAACCCAAAGAGTCTTTATAACAACTGTAGTAGTGGATTCAAAACGTCTCACAAAAATGTGCTTGCTATTGCAGTACAAGAACACTTAAGGAAATATCTGATATTGTGCCGGTATTTTGACAGAAGCGCAGGTGGGTGCTGAGGAGCCCCTGAATACATATACATATTATCAATCTCTACCCACTGCCCTTTCAAAAGATGAAATTCTTCAAAACCATGTCAGAGTTTTAAACATAGTTAATATCCCAGTCATGGGTGAAATAAATATGAGTTACCGAAACTATACTGAATTTCTAAACTACATAAAAACACTTACAAATAAAGATACATTGCTGGATCCAGTAAGTGCTCTACGAAGCCCGTATCTTTGCTCCTCACAAAAATATTAACAGCTGTGAAATAGAAACTTCAAACTTACTGTGCGACTACATATACCACAAGTGGTGTATATCAAATGTGGATTCTGAGAAATTTTAAAGAACTTTTTGTAAACTTGAAATTGCTAATCTTTCCTCAAATCAATAACATGAAAAACGCATGACTTTTCAACACTTTACGCGATCATTCCTTATATATATGTATAAGTTTTATATATATATATATATATATATATATATATATATATATATATATATATGAAGTCTCTTTTTTTCTAAGTATAAAATATTTTTAAAAAACACTCTAAAGACTTTGTAGAAGTATCTCAACCGTGTTACCGGTCTTCTTCAGTCGTGTTTATTTCCTATAGCTACGTAACGCACGAATACATACACGGAAGTACTATGACGTCACAGTATGTATTATAAAATTGAAAAGTGACGTCAAAGTTGATATTGCGAGAAAAACATTTGAGATAAGTAAGAGTCTATTAATAAATTGAACAATACTTTCCCGACCTCGTGGACACATCCTATAATATGACTATGCGTACAATTAAATATTTGGTAAGTAATGTAACGGAATTTTAGAAATGTTTGTTCACAAAGCAGTCAACTTCTGGTCTAAGTGAATATAAACAAGAAATATTAAAGTAAGTAGTTAATCGTAAATACAGCAATATTATTTATAATAAGTTACTATAACACGTTATATATATAGCAATATTACATTATCACTTACACATGGTGTTTATATCTCTCAACTGATTCGATATGTATAAGCTTTTTCTGCGTATGGTCAGTTTTTAAATCGAGGCAAGCTACTGACAAACAAGCTGATGACACGGGGGTTTCAACAATCCCGTTTAAAGTCAGCATTTTGTAAATTCAATGGTCGTTATAACGATCTAGTTTGCCAATACAACCTATCATTGGGGCAAATGCTGTCTGACGTGTTTCATACCAGTTGTTAGACAGTTCTTGGCACACTGATTTTGACTAAGGATTACTCCGTTTACCTGATCAAGATATAGGGCTCACGACGTGTATTGTAGTTTGACAGGGGATGCTTACTCCCCCTAGGCACCCGATTCCACCCCTTGTGTGTTCAGGGGTCCGTGTGTTTGCCCAAATAACTATTTTGCATTGCTTAAAGGAGTTTTGAGATTTACCACTGTTCGTTATCTTCAGTTTTCATACTGATTTTGACTGTGGATTCCTTAGTTAACTGATCATGATATAGCGCTCACCTCAGTTGCGATCGGTCAATTAGTGATGCACACTCCTCCACAACTGTTCTCACCTCTGGTGTGTCCAGAGGTCCGTGTTTATCGTACGCTTATGTTGTATTCTTGATAATAAGTATGAAATTGATCACCGTTCTTTGACTTTACTTCATTTAACATTTCACGTTGAAGAAAGGTGTTTTTAGAACTTTTAGATTACATTTAAACAATTTTTAATCCTCTTACAGTCTTGATATTTCAAAAAAATGTTAATACGAATGACTTTATAGAAGAAATCTCCGTAGATTAACAATGAACAGAACCAACGATTCGCTCTTTATCTAAAGGCTTATATATATATATATATATATATATATATATATATATATATATATCAGTATAAAAGGGCCTTCAGAGTGCACGATTTCTCATCGGTAGGGATGTCTTTCAGTCACAGTTATTATATAAAACCCTAATTAGAGCAAGTCTAACGATAATGCCAACTGCATTTGAAAAATATCACTTTAAGTGGGCAACTGGTCACACCGGAAACTTGTTTACACAGGCTTTATCCGGATAAGATTGGGGCATGGGGAGTCTGCCCCAAGAGTAAACGATCACCTTCAATGAGTACGTATGCCCTATGTATGCCCTAGAGCCAGACTCTTGGAGGAGATTTTAATCGCTATAAAGTTTCATTCATTTATTTTACATTTCTAATTGTTTAAGTACAATAAGGTGAGATATATATCAAAATTTGATTCGTTACATATGATAATTGAAAATATTTCCCTTTGAAAAAAATCATGTGGTTGTTAACATGGTTGATAGGGGATGATTGCTCATCATAGACATCTAATGTCATCTCTGGTATGCCCAGCTATTGTTTGCTCTACTCTTAATTTTGTATTCTTTACTATCATTTAACACTTTTTATTTTTATTTTTATCAGTTGTATTGATGTACTCTTGATCTGTTAGACTGCATTATGTTTTCTCAATTATTCCAACCATTGCTGTTAGTAATATAAAACATTCTCTTCTTGAATTATAAATTTAACATTACGTATTCCTTTTCAGTGAATATCCCACATAGTGTATTTGAAGAACGTCAGGATACAAAAGTCCGTTTGTGCAGTTTTCTAAAGACAGCAATACAGGAACAAGAGGTCTCAAATCGATGGATTTATAACAGTCTTCTTGGATCGTTTATGATCGGAGAGAATTCACCTATATCCAAAGGTAATAAGAATTACAGAAAATTATTATTTCAAGTTACCTTTGATGAATATATATTCATGGAAGATTGGAAGTATACTGTGTCTGTTCTGTCTGTTTCTCTGTTAGCCTGTTTGAAACTTTAACCTTGGTTATAACTTTAAAATGGAATAGGGCCCTCATATTTCATCATGGAAGCATCTGATTCGAATTATGATTTCTCCATCGGAAGAGTTATACTGGTTTTCAATTCCTTTATGAAAGGTGAAGATAACGAACAGTGATAACTCCTATAATCAATACAAAATACATAGTTGGGCAAACACGGACCCCTGGATACACCAGAGGTGGGATCAGGTACCTAGGAGGAGTAAGCATCCCATGTCAACCGGTCACACCCGCCGTGAGCCTTATCTCCTGATCAGGTAAACGGTGTTATCCGTAGTCAAAATCAGTGTGCCAAGAACGGCTTAACCCTCGGTATGAAACATGTCAAACAGCATTTGACGCAATGATAGGTTATATTGACGAACTAGATCATTATAACGACCATAGAATTTGCGAAATGCTGACTTCAATCAAGACTGTTGAAACCCCTGTACCATCAACTTGTTTATCAGTAGCTTGCCTTGATTTGAAAAAAAAAAACAACTGACTATACGCTAAACAAGCTCTTGCGTGTCGAATCAGCTGAGTGATATAAACACCATATGCAGGTGATAATGGAATATTGCTACATAAATATAGGACGTTGACGATGTAGAAACTAAAATGATCTTATGTGTCATAAAGTTGATTTGTTAGTTTGCCGTTAGTATCTACTTTCAATAAATAATCTAACTCATATAAGCAATACAATGTACTTTTTTCCATTTCTGAAAGATTGGCACATTGCCAAGTTTTGAGAATTGCCTACCCTTTGATGTATTGAATGTTTGATCCCACCTCTGGTGTGTCCAGGGGTCCTTGTTTGCCCAACTATCTATTTTGTATTGCTTATAGGAGTTATGAGATTGATTACTGTTCGTTATCTGCACCTTGCATTATGGCTTATGTCATTTTGGAAGGTATTGTTAGTTGTAACTATTGAATTCATTTCATGATGTACAACTTTGCTTTTTTTAATAACACTGTTCGTTATCTTGCATAAATGTACACAACATTTTTAATATTTTTTATTAAAAAAGGCATTATCTAAACCCTAGTATCTCATTTGCTTTTTGAAAGCCAGGCTCAATAAAATGCTTTAATGATGTTTAGTAGTCTATTTCGACATAAGGGTAAAAAATTAATTCCTAGCCTGCTCTTGAAAGATTTTACCCTTCAAATATGTACCTTTTCTTCATTTCTTAGAAATTGGCAAAATGCCATATTTTAAGAGTTATCTGCCCTTTGATATGTTGCATGTATGATTATGACTTATATCAATGTTGGAAGGCTATTGTCTGCTGTTGTTATGTAATTCATTTCATGATGTTTAAATTTAATTTTGGTTTAAAAATATAGATATACACATAACCCTTTTCTAGATTTTTTTAAAACATGCATTATTTAATTCCCGATATTTCATTTGATTTTTAAATGCCAAGCTCTTTACTATGTTTTAATGATGTTTAGTAGTCCATTTTGATAGTAGTAAGAAAATTAAATATTTCCTAGCTTGGTCTTGGAAGATTTGACCTTTCCAATTTGTACTTGTTCTTCATATGTGAAAAAATGGCAATGTGCCAATTCTTAGGAGTTGTCTGCCCTTTGATGTGTTTTATCTTTGGTTATTATTTTTGCAGTTTGTGGAAGAGGAGTGTCTATTGTAACTTTGAAATACTTTTGAAAAAAAGTAAATTTAATTCTTTACTGAAATAAATTACATTTGATTTTAAATCCCTCTTCTGGATTTTTACATATAATATTGATGTAAATATGCAAAATACAGATTGCGCTGTATATGGCGGCCATGTTGAAAATAGCAATTTTGGGGGAGTATTTTTCAGTTACTATTTTGGATGTCTACCTACCCACCAATTTTCATCAAGTTGTGGTAACCTACTATTTAAACAGTATTGCATGTTTCTTTTTTTTGCTGGACAGGCTTTTAAAATAAAATTTCTTTACCAATTAGTATAATCTGATATATGATACTCATTTTAAAAATTCTACCAGTTTTTTACCCCATAAATTTGCCTCGTGTAAATTTTATGCCACTAGTATTCCTCTTTGTACAAAGAGTCTGAAAATGTAAAACACCACAACATTAGGCTCATTGGGTCAAGCAAGCGACATGGGCATTTCTTTCTTTTTTTAAAGACAATTTCTAAAAGATGCACGGTGAAGATAACGAACAGTGATCAATCTCATAAATTCCTACTGAACATACTGGTATGCAACACGATTTTGTTCGCTACATGACAACATGTCGCAAGCCTTACCTTAAATCGAAAATTAATAGAAATACAATCCAATGTCAGCAAGATAATTCACACAATTCAAAACTCCTACATCCAGACAGGATTTGTAATCGTCATATTACCGATCATAATACAGTACAAGTCCAAGTGAAACTCCACGCTTATGGTAGTAAAGGTATAACAGCCATGTTTCATATCTAGTAAATAGATGGTGGACTTTTTGTAATCTTGGTATCGTTTTGAAAGATGCATCAAATAAAGATAATCCAATAGAGGAATTTCCATAATGTTGTAAACTGCTTGATTTATTTCACCTAGAATTTGACATTGACATATATGGAAAGAGCACATCTTATTGAAATATTTTTTAAAGAAATTATAATTTCCCACATATCTCTTGGTAAAACTTTGCATAAGCTTTTTCTTGATGAAATAAAATTAATCATTTGCTGTACACATTTTCAGAAAACTAGATGAATCACTGTTAGTTATCTTCACATTTCATTTTTCATATTTTTGTAAAAGGCAAATTACACTTCAAAAAGTTTCAATTGCGATAAGGTCCGCTTCTTACTAATTATATGAATTTCATTTCCCCCAACTCCATCATCATTTAACAATAAAAATTGATGTAGACTAAAATCCTTCAACAAGGGACCCGTCCGCCAGGATCAAGATATAGGGCCCACTGCGGGTGTGATCGGTCGATAGAGGATGCTTACTCCCCCTAAACGCCCGAGCCAACGTCTGATATATACAGGGCGCCGTGTTTGCCCAACTATTAATTTTGTATTCCTTATAGGCATTATGAGATTGATCACTGTTCGTTATGTTCCAACTTTACACATGTGGAACATTAAGACCATTTCACTAGTTTTATACATTTACATTGGTTCGCACCTGACATTTGAAGCAATGTCAAATTCTTTGGAAGTGTTTTTTTTTTATTTCTAAGTTGAAAGAGAATTAGAAATTCAAAAGAAAACATTGGGTCGCAGTGATTGTTATTGAGCTACAGTGTTCTAAAGATGACGTGTTTGCACTTAAAATCTATTCAATTAAACTTGATCTGTATGTTGGTTTCAATACAATATCAGCAACACAAATCAATCACTACATAAAATAGATACATACTCATGTTTTCTAACAATACAGATGGAAAAAGTTTAATACAAGTAATGGGAAAAAAATAACGATCTTTTTGCACTTGATATACGAAAATAATCATGATACCTTTGAGAGTTAAAAATAATATTAGGAGTAATATCAATTTCTAAAATTTCAAATAATTTTCAAGATCTTGTTTTAAAATTTCAAATGGAAATAGAAAAGGTGAGGATTGGAGACGAATTTTTTTTAATTATTGGCGAAAATATTGAATTTAGATTAAATTAATTTAAACATTTTTTAAAAATTGTGTTCTATTTGGAGAAAATATCAAACAATAAATTTCAACATTTAATCTTTTTTCTAGTCTCAGCTACTCGTATCATGAATTATAAAACTGAAATCCACGTATAGCAGTATAAAAATAGCAAATATATCAGATGAAACAGAAACTGTAATATCACGCAGATTTAGAACGTTTTGATTAATCAATCCTTCCGCCACAATATATAGTCCCTGCAAACTCTTTCAAAATTTGAATTGGCACAATTTTTTTCCGAACTGGATAGGGTTTAGTAATGATGTGTAAAATGTTTGCACATTTGGGGTCAGTATTGAACCAGTAAATACTTTATTGTAGCATCCTGCACAGTTGTGTTCAAAAGCTCAGAAGCTAACTTCCTTAATGAATTGTAGATATTTCATCGCCTATTGTTGATGCTTACGAAGTACGTACGTGGGGATTTCCTTGATGATTTGCATGGAGCTTTAGGGGATGAATTCAAAAATGTTAAGTTAGATCATAGCCACTTTTAAAGATCAATGATAAGTAAATGCCGGAGGCTAAAGTACAAGTTCTTGCACTCAAAGCAATGAGGAATTAATTAGTTGTGTAGGTCATGTCAATCCATCCCCGACTTTTTTTTAAGAAGAGTTGTAGAAAAAAAAATTAAGAATAGCTTTAACGCAAGAATTATAAAGTTATGTTTGGTCCTTTTACAAAGTTTGTTTCGCTGAATTAATGTAATGACATATTTTGAAAAACATGATCAATTTTAAAAGCGTATAATGTGTTCGAATAGTACATCACAATTGAGGTAAGGTGTCAACTTACCTGTATCTATATGTACATGTATGTAGACATAAATAATTGTGCTTTTATTGTTACAGAGACACAGCTTACGTTTATGTAAAATTTATACGGTACAAATCTTGATGCACCAGATGCGCATTTCGACAAATAATTTATCTTCAGTGATGCTCAACCGAATTTTTTGAAATCCGAAATAATAAACATGTAAGAGCTATTTTAGGGAAAAACAAAGTGCCCCAAAAAAACTGGAGTCAAATTTGTCTAAGGATAAGAGCTATGTATGAGGGAAATAATCCTTAATTTTGAAATGAATTTCTAAATTTTATTACAGCACTTAAATATACATCCGTATTTTCAAGCTAGTAACGAAGTACTTAGCTCCTGGGCTGTAGAGACCTTCCGGGACTAACAGTCCTCCAGCAGAGGCCTCAACCCAGGGCTCGCAATGTAAAACTTATACGGTACCCATTTTGATGCACCAGATACGCATTTCGACCAATAATGTCTCGTCAGTGATGTTCAACCGAAATTTTGAAAATCCGAAATAATAAACTTGTAAGAGGTATTTTAGAGAAAAAGAAAGTGCCAAAAACCTGGAGTCAAATTCGTCTAAGGATAAGAACTCTGCATGCATAACTTTGACACTTTAGGGTACCACTCTTACTTCTTTTTTAGCTCACCTGAGCTGAACGTTCAAGTGAGCTTTTCTGATTGCCTGTTGGCCGTCGTCTGTTCGTCTATCTATCTGCCTGTCTGTCTGTCTCTAAACTTTTTACATTTTCGACTTCTTCTCCAGAACCACTTGGCCAATTTCAAACAAACTTGGCCAATAGAATCTTTGGGTGAAGGGCTTACAAGTTTGTTCAAATGAAGGGTCCTTTCAAAGGCGAGATAATCACAAAAATGCAAAAATAGCGTGAGGTCATTAAAAAATCTTTTTCTCACAAACCACTGGGCCAGAAGAGCTGAAACTTACATGAAAGCTTCCTGATATAGTTCAAATTCAAGTTTATTAAAATCATGGTCTCCGGGGATTGGATGGGTACAGTAGGGCAAATTTTACATACGAACATATAGGACAAGTCTTTAAAAATCTTCCCAAAAACCACTTAGCCAGAAAAACTGAAATTTATATGAAAGCTTCCTCATATAGTGCAGGTTCAATTTTGTTCTATTCATGGCCTCCAGAGGTCGGATGGGGCCACAATAGGGGATCAATATTATACATAGAAATATATCGGAAACATTTTTTAAAATCTTCTAAAGAACCACTGAGATTTACATGAAAGCGTTCTGACATAGTGCAAATTCAAGTTTGTTCAAATTATGACCCCGGGGGTAAAATGGGGCCACAAGGGGGGATCAAATATTTTGCATACAAATAAATGGGGAAAATCCTTAAAAGAAATTCTTCTCAAGAACAACTGAGCTAGAAAAGCTGATATTTACATGACAGCTTGCTAACATAGTTCAAATTTAAGTTTGTTCAAATCATGGCCTCCGGGGGTATGATGGGGCCACAATAGGGCATCGGACTTTTACATACAAATATATAGGGGAAATCTTTAAAAAAATTCTTCTTAAGAACCACTGAGCCAAAAATTCTTATATTTACATGAAAGCTTCCTAACATAGTGCAGATTTAAGTTTGTTCAAATCATGGCCTCCGGGGGTGTGATGGGGCAACAATAGGAGATCAGACTTTTACATACAAATATATAAGGAAAATCTTTAAAAATCTTCTTCTTAAGAACCACTTAGCCAGGAAAGCTTATGTTTACAAGAAAGCTTTCTGACCTAATGCAGATTTAAGTTTATTCAAATCATGGTCCCAGGATGTAGGATGGGGCCACAAGGGGGTCAATGTTTTGCATAGAAATATATAGGGAATACCTTTAAAAATATTCTTCTCGAGAACCACTGAGCCAGAAAAGCTGATATTTAGATGAAAACTTTCTTACATAGTGTAGATTCAGGTTTGTTCAAATCATGGTCCCCGGGGGTAGGATGGGGTCACAAGGGAGATCAATATTTTGCATACAAATATATAGGGAAAATCTTTTAAAATTTACCCAAGAACCACTCTACCAGAAAAGCTGATATTTACATGAAATCTTTCTGACATAGTGCAGATTTAAGTTTATTCAAATCACGGCCCGGGGGGTATGATGGGGCCACAGGGGGGATAAAAATATTCTTTTTTAAGAACCAATGGGGCAGAAGAGCTGAGATTTACATGAAAGCTTTCTGACACGGTGTTGATTCCAGTTTGTTCAAATCATGTCCCCTGGGGTTAGGTTGGGGTCACAATAGAGGATGGAAGTTTTAAATACAAATATATAGGAAAAATCTATAGAAATCTTCTTCTTAAGAACCACTGGGCCAAAGAAGTTGACATTTACAAGAAAGCTTTCTGCCATAGTGTAGATTGAAGTTTGTAAAAAAAAATCACGGCCTCCAGGGGTAGTTTGGGTCACAATAGGGACTAAGGTTTTACATGAAAATATATATATGGAGTCTTCAGATATGAACCAAGGTCATTCAGGTGAGCGATGTGGCCCATGGTCCATGGTCCTCTTGTTTGAAAATTATTCTCATTCCCAGAAACACCTGCTGCAAATCTACATAAATCAACTCCAATATGTACTTTCGGTACTTTAATTAAATATTTTTTCGAGTTTTAAAAAAAGAAAATTCGACATGCCTCTTTCGTATAGATTTCTTTTGAATTACATCGAATACAATTGTTTGATTTCATATCAGTAGACACATTTTGAATGAACATTAATAACAAAGTAATATTTTTCAAAATGTCATTTACAGTTACCTATCATTGCGTATTTCAAATTGAGTGTCCAGATTTTCTTATAAATCGGGTCCTTTCCAAATAAATACATATTAATCATAGTGTAATTTAAAGTAAGTATAGAAACTAAGGAAAACAAAGACACCGTAGCATTATCACACATAAAAGCTAACTTATGCACATGGGCGCTTCTCCGTCGTCTGTGTTTTTTGAAGTATCTCTGATGACATCAACGTGTTATTTTCGTATAAATAAATCTCACATTTTGTGTGCCCAGGGTCCGTGTCTGTCCTACTCTTAATGTTGTAGTGTTTATAGGAATTAGGAAATGCGTTTGTCCTATACCTGCTCTTAATTGTGTATTCTTTATAGGAGGTATGAGATGATCACTGTTCGTTATCTGGAACGTTTCAGTACAGGTAGAGATTTAAATAATTTAGAGTTTAAAGATTAATATTCATGACCTAGCATATTTTCCCTAGTTCTGGAGGGTTACAATTTTAACTTTCACATTTGTCCTTATGTGGGTTTTTGGCTCGAAATATAATAGATCTTCATTGAGCACACAAGAATGAACAGTTTGAATCAACAATGTTTTGTATTTGTTTTAATATGTTTTGCATTTTTTTTATCAAATACAAAATATGCATTTCTGTTATTCAAATATTTGTTCACGTTTGTTTAATATTTTCCAAGAATACACATTCGATGTTATTTATAACAATAGAATCGTCAATCATGTATGACAATTATGCCTAAAAATTATTAGCACATGTATGGTATATATTGCAGGCGAGTATTAATATCACACCCCTCGGATGATGGATTCATTAATCATATACAACCATCTATTTCAGATGTGCTACCCTGTATAACGTCTATGAAGAAATGGAGTATTCTCGTTGTTATTTTGATGTCAGTTGACTACAAACTGGACGCACACAAACACTGGAAAGAGGATTTGATCAACATCAGAAAAGCATTCCCAGTATTGCAAAGCGAGGATGTTGAGGAAGATGATGTTCTTATAGAGGATTTAATGAAGGACAAAGTACTGGGAGTAGACGAGATAAACAACGTGATATTTGTATCCGATGATGTCCGCCATCTTGTAATGAGCTTCTTTGTCAAATTTTGTCTTCAAACTGATGATGATTATAAAAACTACCTCAATCTGTCGTCTGTGGACTCGTTAATGGAGTATTCCCGTAACTGGCTGTATATACCAAAAGAAGGAGAACGACACATGTATATACCGGAGGAGATGGAAGAGTTGTTTATCAGGAGACTGGGGATAGACGCTATACTACACGTCATGGTAGAGAAGGAAAACTACTTGAAGTTGAAAGAAAGGAGAGATACTGTTTCTGCAGTTTGTAAGTGTATGCTGATTTAAAAATATTTTCATAATGAACTTATTATGTCTTATCTTGTGAATCATGTTACCTTTTTATTTTCCCCAGAGAAGGCCATGAGAAAAAGCAAATGAAAGGTGAAGATAATGATGAATATCATTGCTTTGGCAGATTTGTTATACTAGTATATGAAGTAATATCACCATTATACATTATCCACATAACAATCGTAACCTATAAATGTCTATAACGTTTAGCGCCACCAGATAACTGAAAAATTGTTGAGTGTGGCGGAAAACAACAACAATCAATCAATCAATCTATAATGTTTGGTACGTTTCATGTGTCTATATAATTTTACGATTACAGTGACTTTAATACTTTCTTTAATTTGGAAATGTGTGTGACTTGAGAAAACCACTCTCTATATAGGTATATGTAATATATCGTATGAAATTGATCACTGTTCGTTATCTACATGTCATGGTAATCTAAATATTCGCTATATCAATATTTAAAAAATACAAAATATGCTAAATAATCTTTGAAAGAAGTTTCTGGCAAGAAATCAATGATATCCAAATGATGCAGAAGAAGTACATGTAGATATATATTCTATTCTCATATTACTGAGTTACTCGTATAAGGGTGGATTTGATCTCGGTCACTCAGTGTTCGATAAGAGGAAGATTGACATGTTTTCCAACGATGAAAAGCTTGAAAACCACATGGTGATAGATTTCTTAGTTTTGATTACTAATAATGTTATTACGATTGATATATATATACTTTGATATGTGAAGATAACGAACAGTGATCAATCTTACAACCTCAACAATGAACACAAAACTCAGTAAATCTGTTTTTGGAAATTTCATGCAAAATAAACACGTTTTGTTCTTTACTGGTGTTACTTGTGACATCATATTTAGATAGCTGAATACTAATTAAGCTTAATTGCATTGTGAAAAATAACATCGTAGTGTTAGGTAATGAATGTATACAAACTGTATGCTTATTTGGTATATAAAACGTCTTTCGCATAATCAAACATTTTTCAAATCTACGAATTTAGTATTCAATTTAATATTCGTTGTACGAAGTGTTTCCCTGACCACTTAGTAACCAGCGCACTTCATGTGAGAGAGTCCGGTATTATTCCATGTCCAGTTAGAAGGGCGACTTCTAGACATATTAGAGAGTCAGGTATCATTCCGTGTCCAATTAGAACGGTGGTTACTAAATTATACTGTACTCTTTATATGTGTACGTAATTGAGAAGTAATGCTACAAGTAGTGTTCCTATTCTACAATCATCAAATAATATTTTTTCTACATACTTAAGTGTGTATTCATGTGGTATTCCTACCCTATTTTTCAGTGAAAGTACCTCGGGAAATCCTTGAATGGGACTATGCTGCGCGAAGCAGATACGCAGAATGTGCCAGGAAAGGAACTCAAACAACACACAGAGCTCGTGCAATGATAGTTGGATGCGCAGGGGCTGGGAAATCTACCCTGCTTAAACGTCTACAGAAACGAAGTCTGGATGAACTGAAAAAGGTTCAGTCTACTGTAGGATTAGAAGTACACGAAGACATATTTGAGATTACTCCAGAATCTGATTGCCTAAAAGGTATACATAGGACGTCTAGATATCTATATTTTTGCATTATTAATTTTGTCATCATCAACTATGAGGCAGTATATGTACATTAGTTCATATTTAGCTGACATATTTCTATATTCATATGAAGCAGAACTTATTCAAAAACGTCTACATGAGGAGAAAAAATATATTGCTGTAGCCTTCAATTCGACATTTAGAGATATCGACGACGCTTTGTCAATTAACATTGATACCTTTCATTCATATGTCGATTCGATATATCCCTGTGAGCTCGAAATGAAAGACACCAGAGTCGTTCACTTCTCCTTCATACTTAGATATTTTATTAGATATTAACGGCAAACTGACTTCTCAACTATATGAGAAACGGGATGATTTCAGCTTCTCCATCGTCAACTTCCAAAATTTATGTAGCAACATTCCATTATCACATACATGTGATGTTTATATCTTTTAGCTCATTCGATACGCAAGAGCTTGTTCTGTGTATCGTCCGTTTCGATTAAAGTCAGCATTTCGCAAATTCTATGGTCATTATAACGATCTGGTTTGTCAATGCAACCTATCATTTGGTGAAATTGCTGTCTGACATCTTTCATGCCGATCGTTAGGCCGTTCTTGGCACACTGATTTTGACTACGGATATCTCCGTTTACCTGATCAGGATATAGGGCATGCGGCGGGTGTGACCGGTCGGCAGTGGATGCTTACTCCTCCTAGGCACCCGATCCAACATCTGGTGTGTCCAGGTGTCCGTGTTTGCTCAACTATATACCTTGTATTGCTTACATGAGTTATGAGATTGATCACTGTTCGTTATTTTCACCTTTCATTCCTTCATAATTCTATCGTATCTGTATGTCTCGTCATGTTTTTTTATTAGATCTACCAGTTGACACAGATAAAGTGGGGAAACAACTCTTGAGCGTTGTGGACTTTGGTGGACAGTGTGCCTATTACGCATGTCATCAGGTCTACCTCAGTAGAAGAGCTTTTTATCTTCTCGTCATTGACATGTCTAAAGCATTTGATGAGAAAGTTGACCCAAAACTCTGTGAACAGACAGGGACAATGTTTACTGACTGGTCTTATGGGGGTAAGTGGTGTGAAAGAATACAATATGATTTATCCAGAGTGTGGCGGTCAGAGGTACAGGGGGTACGGGTTTGAATCCCAGCCATGTCTTTTACATTGTTTCTCTTCCTGTTATTTTTGGTTCCGTAAACTGGCAGGTGAAAATGCCTGCCAGGGCCAAAGATCATGGGTTGATGTTTTCAAATTGGAAAGGCATTTAGTGTAGTGCGGAATATGGCGGGGAGAGAGATTCGATCAATGGATGCCAGATAGCTCAACTGGTAGGGCACATGCCTCGAGGTTCAGGAAGACCCGGGTTCGATTCCCGGTCTAGTATACTGCATTATACCATTCCTGTTACGAGAAGATTTCAAATTGTAAGAAACAAATGTGTGGTAAATAAAGATATGTGATAATCATCATTTCTATACCATGATACAGTTAAATGTATTTCATCCCTATCATATAATATTCCTAAACGGAATATTGTGCATACAGCAGTGATACTAAACCCGCAATGTAAAATATTCTAGATACAGTGAGCTATAACTTCACCTGACATTAGACATGATGGATAAAAATGGATATCATGAAGTATTGTCAGTAAAAACAACCATAGACAAATGTCCAATATCATCATTTAAAAAACTGTATTATGGTGTGCATTTTCATGTACGTATATCCCTATGTTTTTCTCCTTGTCGCTCTTGATTGTTTCACATCCATGTCAAATATTTCATACCGAGCCCTAGAATTAAGCTAATGTATCCTGGGAGAAAAGGTGTGTCCTGATCGTATCATTGTGACCTCCCTCTAAAATGTTATGGCTTTTTGTTATCCAGAACATACAACTTGGTCGCTGAATATTTCTCGTTGGAGTTATTCCTCAAGTTTAACATTCTAGGTTTAAACACAGTCAAATCGTGTCCAGATCCCGTATTGAACACTGTGAGTCGTTGGACTATCACACTTGGTCCAGGTGATGGAGAACCTCTAGTACGTTGCAATGATTTCATCCCAATATCGAAGTTACAAATGAGAGAATCACAGACTGTGGCTGTGAGGATGTATTAAGGTCATGCATTTCCTGATAGGCATATCATGTACTCTTTATTGTATTTATTCATCCTGTCATCCAACCTACATGCGATACACATCGCCCATCTGTCTGGTATTTTTCTGAATACTCGTAGTTAGATATACATGTGAATAACAATGTACTTATAAAAGGATATCAGTATTAACGCTAGCGTAGAGGACTATTGTATCGACAGTCGAAAAAAAATGTCTTCGATGGCTGAGGAATGTATGTCTTTTTATTGGTGCAGATGTGAATTGTGAAAAGTGACGGTGTGTCCTAGAGAATGATATAACATAGATCTCCAAATGTATTTAAACTCGACGTAGCAAAAATAAAACATACACTTTATGCAATTGAATATGTTAAAAGTTGACATTTCAAAATTTCCATCTAGTTCACGTTTTCTTTGTAACCTGCCATGTTAACAAGGTAATCGCATTAATGATGAATGTATAGTGAATACCAGTAGTATAGTAGAAATGATAAGCTAGAGTTGTCATATTGTTTCTGAATAACAGTAAGATTTTAACAGTGGCATTGTCCTTATACTATGTTATCAATAGATATACTGAGGACTTACATGTACAAGTATATTGTATATGGAGACGTCACCATTGCCAGTGATGGGCTTCAAAATTTAGGTCTATGCTCAGCGCTTATGTCCTATCATCAGGGAGGTATCTTTATCGTACCACACTTGCTGTAACACGGGACCTCGGTTTTTGTGATCTCAATCAAAGGACCGCCCAATATAGTAGCCTCATACGACAAGCAAGGGGTACCGAGTATCTACTTTAACCCGGATTCTCACGGGACTACCGAAAATTTAATTTCTCTTGCGTATCAAATCATTTGAGAAACATAAATACTATACACATATGGTATTTTAATATTGCTATCTAAGTATGGGGAAAACGATGATTCTAAAATATATTGCTACCATATAGGTAGTAACACAAGCCTAAATATAAATACTGAAAGTTGGTTATAGAAAACGTTTAAATATGTAATCCATTCTTAATGCGTAAAAGAAGTCTTTGGAGCCAGGCATGATTACTCAGATATAGAAATGAGACATAATAATGATCATTAGCCACGATATATGTCGCTTGCTCATAGAGATACAATGCATCCTGGGGATAAAAGGTTATCTTTGTAAATGGTTTAATAAATAAACATATGAAATTCAAATGAATCTGGATCTAAGTGAAGAATGATCTTTTACGCAAACGGTTATCTTAGTTCTTTCCTTTTAAATTTTTAACGCAAAGTAATGTTATTTTACGTCATAATCACTCCATGGAAGCATGCAACTGACATTTTGCAAGATTTTGTTGTGAATCCTCACACTATTTACCATCGTTTAAAATTACTAGTAGTTATCATAACATTTCAAGCTTTCCTAACACTGTCGAGCGCGTTTCCCCCCGTATTTAGGACCGAGTAAGCCCTGCATGTGTGTGTTTTGAAACACGGAATAGCAGTATGTTGGTTTGTTCTAAAATATACTGCATAAGAGGATTCTAATTTGGACATCAACTCACCTACGACCGTCCATCCCCATCGAATTCAAAGTGTGATTGAACTGCTAATGATCTTTTCAGTGCATAATAACAATCCGAGCGGTAAATGGTGAAATAAAAACTTTTGGTTGGGCACCTGTTACAGTTATATTTTTTCTTGTTGAAAATCCTTAAGCCTTGCGTCAAACATACGACTATGATACAATGGCAATCGAACTGTAATTTGGTGAAATTTGTAGGTTTTAATGAGCCTGTAAGGTGTTTTATTCAAATTGGCATATCACATATCTGGGCATTAAGAGAAGATGTGATATCATTTTGATATATCAAATACAGAAGTATTTTACTTCCAAAACAAATTATGTAGTTAGAAAGATACATGTACACTAACTCTCTTAAATCATGCATTGATTCTCTCAATCCAGTGTGATGTGCTAGCGAATGATGCATCACGACATCAATGAGTTTTTTTCTTTAAATCATTAAGCCAACAGAAATATAAATTGTTTGCTTGAGAGCATCTGAACTTGTGGCAAAGAAAGAGAGAACCAGAACTGACTGCATATAAAATAACAAATTATGGTTTTACAGAATACCTGTTGTTTTGGTTGAAGTCAGTGCATACCTACTGTGACAATGACGCCCCAGTGATCATCGTTGGAACACATTTAGACGAAGCCAAAGCTCAGGTATCGTGCATATTCATTTAAGGATGTTCTCTCCTGGTTTGAATTTTTTCAGAAGTATCAAACTTTTAAAAAAAACTATTTTAACTAATACATCTTTATCCGAAAGACATTTAAAACATAAAAAAGAGTATGTTAGTGTTGACTTTAAAGAATTACAGTCCCTCAAATTTGCTCCTTTGCTGAAACTTAATTTTTCATGAAAATCACCAATTTTCACAAGAAACACACTATAAAACAAATATTAAAGTCAGAATAATCTTGGTTGTCTTTTATTTTATGAAAATTAAGCATAATTGATTATTTCAATAACTTTTACATAAAATATATCACCAATTCTACAAAAAATCAATTATTAATTAACATAATTATATAAAATATCACACAAATTTGAAGACCTATTTCATCAAAAAATTCAACCTAGGGAGAATATCTGTATCAAACTTTTTCTGAAATTACTAAATTAATGTAGATTTGAATCATATTTTTGCTTAATTTAAATTTTAAAAAATGTGTGGGGTAGTGTGCATTGGATCAAAGATTTGAACCATGTTGTGTCCCCACCCCCTTCTTACACTGACGTACATTCTAAACAATAACAATATACGATTTGTTATAAAATGTGTATTTTTCAATGTATACTTACAAATTCTATATATTTATTTCATTATATGATAAATAATCAGAAAACATATATAATATATGCATACATACAATACTAATTCATTTATAGCTACAGAATGAGTAAAACATATGCCCCCGCATCAGCATTTTCTAATTTCCATGCACTGTAACCTTGATCTTTGACCTTCTGACCTCAAAATCGATAGGCATCT
Source organism: Ostrea edulis (assembly GCF_947568905.1). NCBI lineage: Eukaryota > Metazoa > Mollusca > Bivalvia > Ostreida > Ostreidae > Ostrea > Ostrea edulis. The sequence goes on along the minus strand of NC_079166.1, from coordinate 80,315,985 downwards.
TCCCGCGTTTGTATCCATATGTCCAAATTTGGTTTGAATAGAATGCAAAGTATTTGAGTTTTTATCCAGAAATTACTTTTAACAGCCAACTTTCATGTGGCCATGAGGAAGAAATCTGCACTTCCTGGTATGGTTCTTCATGTGATGATAGCACAACTCATCTCTCTCACTGTGGTTACCAAATGGATGTAGCTAAAAAGCAAACATTGGAACTCAATTTATATTAATACTGTAAATTCTTAACAATAGAACAGAATATATTATTAGGTTTACCACCAGACTGCTAATACACCAACTTCAACTAACTCCAATGTTTGTTTAGCCAGGGATTCTGTTTTAATGCCTTGCCCAACAAGTTGTTACTCTAAAATAATTCCTTAGGCAAAATGTTATATATGAATTTGTTCGTGCATAAAGGACTGTTTATGAAATATATGCTAAAATTCTATTCAGGATTTGTTTTTAAATCTGCATTTTTAATACCCTATAAACAAATTTTAACATTATTAAAAGGTTTTGACAATTACACTTTGAAGGAATAATTAAAATAAAATTTTGATAGAATAATTTAGTTTTAATTTTCCAGATCTGATTAGAAACTAATTATCGATCTAGTAGACCCCCCCCCCCCCAAAAAAAACACCAAACATATCTATACATGTTTATATAGTCAACAAAATTATCTTTTGTTTTAACTAATTTGTACACGAATGGCGCGTCATAATTCTCTAGATGGGAGAAACCCCCTTTACCCTTTGAACTCTTTTTAATGAATTAAATTCGCTCTATACTTTGGCGATTTTTTAAAACATTGACGTAGATTGCACTCTTTAGTGAGCTATTCTGATCACATTTTGTCCGGCGTCCGTCTGTCCGTCTGTCTGTCTGTCCGTCTGTCCGTAAACTTTTCACATTTTCGACTTCTTCTCCAGAACCACTGGGCCAATTTCAACCTAACTTGGCCAAAAGCATCCTTGGGTGAAGGGCTTTCAAGTTTGTTCAAATGAAGGGTCATGTCCCTTTCAAAGGGGAAATAATCACAAAAATGCAAAAATAGGGTTGGGTCATTTAAAAATCTTCTTCTCAAGAACCACTGGACCAGAAGAGTTGAAATTTACCTGAAAGCTTCCTGACATATTGCAAATTCAAGTTTGTTCAAATCATGGCTCCCGGTGGTAGGATGGGGCCACAAGGGGGATCAAAGTTTTACATACAAATATATAGGGAAAAACTTTAAAATCTTCTTTTCAAGAACCACTAAGCCAGAAAAGCTGAGATTTACATGAAAGCTTCCTGACATAATGCAAATTCAAGTTTGTTCAAATCATGGGTCCCTGGGGTTGGATGGGGCCACAATAGGGGATCGAAGTTTTACATACAAATATATAGGAAAAATCTTTAAAAATCTTCTTCTCAAGAACCACTGAGCAAGAAAAGCTGATTTTCACAGGAAAACATTCTGACATAGTGCAGATTCAAGTTTGTTCAAATCATGGCCCCCGGGGATAAGATGGGGCCCCAAGGGGTGGATCAAAGTTTTACACACAAATATATAGGGAACAACTTTAAAACTCTTCTTCTCAAGAACCACTAAGCCAGAAAAGCTGAGATTTATATGAAAGCTTCCTTATATAATGCAGATTCTAAATTGTTAAAATCATGGCCCCCGGGGGTCGGATGGGGCCACAATAGGGGATCAAAGTTTTACATACAAATATATAGGGAAAATCTTTAAAAATCTTCTTCTCAATAACCACTGAGCCATTAAAGCTGAGATTTATATGAAAACGTCCTTGTATAATGCAGATTCTAAATTGTTAAAATCATGGCCCCCGGGGGGTCGGATGGGGCCACAATAGGGGATCAAAGTTTTACATACAAATATATATGGAAAATCTTTAAAAATCTTCTTCTCAAAAACCACTAAGCCAGAAAAGCTGAGATTTATATGAAAGCTTCCTTATATAATGCAGATTCTAAATTGTTAAAATCATGGCCCCCAGGGGTTGGATGGGGCCACAATAGGGGATCAAAATTTTACATACAAATATATAGGGAAAATCTTTAAAAATCTTCTTCTCAAGAACCACTGAGCCAGAAAAGCTTCCTTATATAATGCAGATTCTAAATTGTTAAAATCACGGCCCCGGGGGTCGGATGGGGCCACAATAGGGGATCAAAGTTTTACATACAAATATATAGAGAAAACCTTTAAAAATCTTCTTCTCAAGAACCACTGAGCCAGAAAGGCTGAGATTTATATGAAAGTTTCCTTATTTAAAACTTATACGGTACCAATTTTGATGCACCAGATACGCATTTCGACAAATAATATCTCTTCAGTGATGCTCAATCGAAATGTTTGAAATCCGAAATAACTATGAAGTTTTAGATCTGAATATAGCCAAAAACAGCGTGCCAAGCAAGTGGAGCCAAATTCGTCCAAGGATAAGAGCTATGCATGAGGGAGATAATCCTTAATTTTGAAATGAATTTCTAAATTTTATAACAGCAATTAAATATACATCCGTATTTTCAAGATAGTAACGAAGTACTTAGCTACTGGGCTGTAGAGACCCTCGGGGACTAACTGTCCACCAGCAGAGGCCTCGACCCAGGGGTCATAATTTAAAACTTATACGGTACCAATTTTGATGCACCAGATGCGCATTTCGACAAATAATGTCTCTACGGTGATGCTCAATCGAAATGTTTGAAATCCGAAATAACTATGAAGTTTTAGATCTGAATATAGCCAAAAACAGCGTGCCAAGCAAGTGGAGCCAAATTCGTCCAAGGATAAGAGCTATGCATGAGGGAGATAATCCTTAATTTTGAAATGAATTTCCAAATTTTATAACAGCAATTAAATATACATCCATATTTTCAAGATAGTAACGAAGTACTTAGCTACTGGGCTGTAGAGACCCTCGGGGACTAACAGTCCACCAGCAGAGGCCTCCACCCAGGGGTCATAATTTAAAACTTATATAATGCAGATTCTAAATTGTTAAAATTATGGCTCCCGGAGGTCGGATGGGGCCACAATAGGGGGTCAAAGGTTTTTTTTTTTTTTTTTTTTTTTTTTTTTTTTGATATAGTGCAGATTCAAGTTTGTTAAAATCATGGACCCCGGGGATTGGATGGGGCCTCAAGGGGGCATCAAAGTTTTACATACAAATATATAGGAAAATCTTTTAAAATCTTCTCAAGAACCACTGAGCCAGAAAAGCTGAGATTTATATGAAAGCTTCCTGATATAGTGCAGATTATAAATTGCTAAGATCATGGCCCCCGGGGGTCGGATGGGGCCACAATAGGGGGTCAAAGTTTTACATACAAATATATAGGAAAAATCTTTAAGAATGTTCTTCCCAGAACCACTAAGCCAGAAAAGCTGAGATTTATATGAAAGCTTTCTGATATAGTGCAGATTCAGGTTTGTTGAAATTATGCCCCCCTGGGGTAGGATGGGGCCACAATAGGGGATCAAAGTTTTACATACGAATATATAGGGAAAATCTTTAAAAATCTTCTTCTCAAGAACCATTGGGCCAAAGAAGTTCATATTTACATGAAAGCTTTCTGACATAGTGTAGATTCAAGTTTGCAAAAACATGGCCTCCAGGGGTAGGTTTGGGGCCATAATAGGGACTACGGTTTTACATGCAAATAGATATGGAAAATCTTCTGATATGGACAAAGGTGACTCAGGCGAGCGATGTGGCCCATGGGCCTCTTGTTTAATCAAAATGATGCTTCAATAATGATACATTGAACGTTAGGAGCGAGATTCGCTCATAACCGACTAACTAGGCGGGATCGGGAAAATCGCAGATCAATTTAGGTACAGATCTACACAGTTTGTAGATTTTATTTTCATAAAAAAAAATCTTGTATATTGAAAAACTTACAAAATCATTCAATACTATGTCAACAGCCTCTGATTCAGGTACTGCATCTCTAACATCCTTCCATTTTCCCTTCTCGTCTGACACTGTGTACGGTACTGTAGCGTGTCACCATGTGCGTGGTTGTGCATGCTTGTCTGTAATTTTCTTTGTCTGCCACACACTCGTGAGAATATCGGATGCAGACTGATCTATAACTGCCGTTTTACTTCTAACGAATCGCCCATGTATGTTTCTGGACTGCTTTAGAATAGACTAAATGCGACATCGCACAGTGTGCGTCTTCGAGCTCGAGTTTGTTTACAATCGTAACGTCATCATGAATGTCGTAAAATGAGAAAAAAAGTAAAAAATTGTCATTTTTAAATTAATTTTTGTTAGTTTATTAACATTATTTACAAATAAAAACAGATATTAATGTTCTTCTTGATGCATACGAAATAAAACACACGCGTTCCCATAGTTACGACTTTGAAAAGTATGGAGACTCACTCGCGGTAAAAGTACCACGAGAGTACCCCCTTAAGATAATTTGAGACTGTAATGCGATGAACCTATCTCAATTACTACGTTGAAATTCATACAAAGTACATTACATTGCATTCAGAGAAGTCATAGAACAAAGTCAGAAAACGATTTGAATAAGCGTTAAGTTAAATAGAACAAATTTAGACTAAAATATATACAGTTATGCACCGTCACAAACTGGTCGATACATATAGTTCTATCCTTGTCCGTCCTTCCACGACACCTAATCTCCCGGACTTTCTTCCTAAACGCCATGAGCTTTTTCATTGATCTTTGGTATGTACGTGTACAATGATGATTTACATATGGAGATTCAGTTGATAATCTGAGATTAAATTCTTACTAAATTTATCTTAAGACATTTCTTACTCCTGAGATAGTTTCATAAAGATGTCTAGCTGTTAAATAGTCAACTAATCAATGCTTAACTTTTGAATGATAAACAGTTTATTGCTGGATTGATTTGTTGGATCATTTAAAGCTTGCAAACAACAGAAAATTGAAGATTGCTTTATTTGTCTTCGTTGGTTAAGCCCTTGGGTGAAGGTAAAAAATGGTTCAGAAGTACTTGTCACAAAAATGCTATCATTAATTTCTGTTTTATCTTTCAAGAGAGTACTAATATTTTTCTCTTTGAACTCATTCAAAACTCCCTGAAAGGTGAGGAAAACGAACAGTGATCAATCTCATAATTCCTATAAGCAATACAAAATAGAGAGACTGTCACACCTGCAGTGAGCCCTATATCTTAATCAGGAAAACGGAGTAATTTGTAGTGAAAATCAATGTGCCAAGAACGGCGTAACGATCGGCCGTCAGACAGCATTTGGCCCAATGAAGGTAGTATTGGCAATTGAAATCGTTATAACGACTAAAGGATTTGCAAAATACTGACTAAAATGAGACTGCTGCAACTCTTAAAACATCACCTTGTTTGTAAGAAGACTACCTCAATTTGAAAATTAATCCTGCGCAAAAACAAAAAAGACGATAACAAACAGTGACCAATCTCATAACTCCCATAAGGAATACAAAGTAAAGGAAAAAAGGGAACAAACACGGACCTCTGGACATACCTGAGCCATTGCGTACCGAATCAATTGAGAGATATAAAGAACCATTGCGTACCGAATTGTTTAACGTCCCTCTCAAGAATATTTCACTCATATGGAGACGTCACCACTGCCAGTAAAGGTCCGCAAAATTTAGGCCTATGCTCGGTGCTTATGGCATTTGAGCAGGGAGGGATCTTTATCGTGCCACACCAGCTGTGACACTGGACTTCAGTTTTGGCGTTCTCATCCGAAAGACCGCCCCAATTTAGTCGCCTCTTACGACACGCAATAGGTACTGAGGACCTATTCTAATTCGGATCCCCACGGGAATCGAATGCGCTGAGAGATATAAACACCATATGCAGGTTCACAGGTAATTGTATCGCTTGGGTTCGAATTTACTATTAAGGAGTAAAGATATAGAACTCTTGGAGCTATCTTGGACTTCGGTTCATTAATTGGGGTAAGAAATTCAACTTAGAAACGATATTTCAAGCTGCAGATTCTATGAAATAGCTTGTTACAACGAGCAAACATTCAATTTAGTCGTATAGTGACAGGGCCCAGATAAAAGTCGACCAAAAATATAAGGCATTTTTCAGTCGTTGACGATGGAGGACCTGAAATCATTCTGTGTGCCATCAAGTTAAGTTAGTTTACCGTGGATATTTACTTTTAAATAAATGGGACGGTCCTTCGGATGTGACCGCAACAACCGAACAAATGCGACACGATAAGGGTCCCTCCCTGCTCAATTGCCATAAGCGCCGAGCATAGCCCTTCATTTTACAGCCCTTCACCGGCAATGGTGACGTCTCCTTATGAGTGAAATATTTTTGAAAGAGACGTTAAACAGTATTCAATCAATCAATCATCAATAAAATATGCAAGTACGAAGGAGACGCGTAGGATTCTTTGAGGTCTTATTTTGAGTTTACAAGGATAAATCGACATTTGAATGATTATTGTTAATCGATAAAACATTTCCTTCCATTATAAATATTATTCATCAGAAATAAAACACTGGACCTCAATGTTTTGAATGTATTTAATTTAAAATTATGTTTTGTGGTAAACAAACTACAAGGTGTATCTCGCATCATCTTGGTTTTCATTTTTATCAGCTACATCGCTTGCGATTTTCCACGATAAGTTCAATTCAATGTGATACTTAGACCCCTACCTCTTGCAGCAACTCTGTCAAGGTCATATTTCTTGCACCACCATGGTGAACTGGAAATAGCCTCCATTTATAGGTTGTAATCAACCGTCAAATGTCTTTCACTGCTTGTTTGCAGGATAAATATTTGCAGGACATTTTAGTATATATATTTAAAACGTCGTGTTTTTGTGATATAAAATTATAGCTGTTTGATTTCCGGTCAAAGTTGCTGAACTTGATGCACATGAATTCCTCTCAAATTCTAAATCCTAAATATGATTGAAAACAGCATCTATATCTTACCAGATTTACCTTCCTTAGATTTAATTTAAACGACTGAATCTTCTATCATGAATTGAATTGAGAACTTGTGTAAAAGTGTATTTATGGGCAATAATGTTGCAGAATAGACGAATGGTTCCATGGAATAGGCCATGTCTTTCACCCAGTTGTGGTCAGGCGCTCTCATTGTAATATTTTAACAAATGAAATCTTAAGTGCTTTCTGTCAACAGGGGATGAATTAAAAATTTATGTACGCGAGTTATAGTGTATAAAAATCGATGGTGCTGAATAGTTCAGAGAAAACATCCCCACCTCTTCCATTTACATTATACGATGCAGTTTGTTTTGTTTTCGTTTGTCAGGTGGTATCGAACAGTGATCAATCACATAACTCCTATAAGGAATACAACATCAAGAGTTGGACTCTCCACAGAATACAAATATACACCAATTAAACCCGGTTGTCCTTTCATATACTTCTTGAACATATTCCAAATGTTTTATGGTAATAATTTCTTTATTTTCTTATTAAGCATATTCGCGTGATGATCCGGGTTAGAATAGGTCCTCAGCACCTCTTGCAAGTCGTAAGAGGCGACTGAATGGAGTGGTCCTTCGGATAAGACCGCAAAGGGCAAGGTCCCGTGTCACAGCAGGTGTGGCATGAAAAAGATCCCTCCCGTACGTAAGCTCCGAAGATAGGCTTAAATTTTACAGCCCCTCACTTCCAATGGTAACGGCTCAAGATGAGTGAAAAATTCTAGAGCAGGACCGTAAACAATATATTTGGACCAGTAAATATCTTAAACTTGAAAATAATCCTTTGAATATATATATATATATATATATATATATATATATATGTGTGTGTGTGTGTGTGTGTGTGTGTGTGTGTGTGTGTGTGTGTGTGTGTGTGTGTGTGTGTGAAACGTATACGGTACCAATTTTGGTGTACCAGATGCAAATTTCCACAAATAATGTCTCTCCAGTGATGCTCAACCGAAAATGTTTGAAATCCGAAATAACAGTAAACTTGTTAGAGCTATTGTAGGGGAAAACAGAAAGAAGATGAATTTCATTATAATTTAGAATTAACAACAATGAATTAGTCTTCATCTACAGATTAACAGATCATATTTACATAAGGTGTTTATATATCTCAACTGATTCGATATGCAAGAGCTTGTTCTGCGTATAGTCAGTTTTTAAATCGAGGTAAGCCACTGACAAACAAGTTGATGGTTCAGGGGTTTCAACAGTCTCGATTGAAGTCAGCATTTCGCAAATTCTATGGTCGTTATAACGATCTACTTCGTCCGTACAACCTCGAATTGGGTCAAATGCTGTCTGATGTGTTTCATACCGATTGTTAAGCCGTTCTTGGCACACTGATTTTGACTGCGGATAACTCCGTTTACCTGATCAGGATATAGGGCTCATGGCGGGTGTGACCGGTTAACAGGGGATGCTTACTCCTGCTAGGCACTTGATCCCACCTCTGGTGTCCAGGGGTCCGTGTTTGCCCAACTATCTATTTTGTATTGCTTATAGAAGTTATGAGATTGATCACTGTTCGTTATCTTCGCCTTGCATACAATGATTCAATTGCAATTCTACGAATTGTTTTTACATTGTAGATACTTATTAGTTTATGCTTTATACATGTATTGTGTTTCTTTCAAATCAATACCTGATAACGATATGATGGATGGGATAACTCCATTTACCTGATCAGGATATAGGGCTCACGGAGGTTGTGACCGGTCGACAGGGGATGCTTACTCCTCCTAGGCACCTGATCCCATCTCTGGTTTGTCCAGGGGTCCGTGTTTGTCCAACTATCGATTTTGTATTATGTATAGGAGTTATGAGATTAATCATTATTCTTTATCTTCTCCTTTTATGAGTTAAGTAATTTGAGGTATGTGACTAATGGGAGTCATATAAAGTCCCACTTACTCTAATTAACGACAAGTGTCAACATTGTCAGCGATCCGTATTTCCTGTCATATTGTTTTCCTACCTCATTTGGCGAACCCATATTACACACACTTCATTAAAATGATTCCAAGGGAGATACTTTGATAGGACAGCTTATTGCAGAAAATTCACTATAAAGAGTCGCAAATATAAATACATATGTCATATAAAATATGATAATGTATTCCTTGCAACTATTGCAAGAGGTACTGAAGGAAATCATTTCAGAATCGGAATTTGAAGATGAATTTCATTAGAATTTAGAATTGACAACAATGAATTAGTCTTCATTTACATATTATGTACGTAAAATTGGACTCCGATTTAATTAACAACGTTTTAAAAGCGATTTTTTGACGAAAAAAACTGGCAAATTGGCATCAACTAAAATGTTCGTGAGAGAGAATCTTCAACGCCATCATCTCAAAGACAGTGCATTGATACATGCTATGACAAATGGAGTGTCGTTCTCGCATATTCCTGAATTGATAAGCACGTCGGGATTTCTTGACAGAGGAGACGACACATTTTTCAAAAGACAGTATAATTACACTTTTACGTCTGCCGCCATAGCGGAAAAAATGAATGCTAAGAGGGGGAGGAAAAACTTGACCGAATTTTACTGGAATTTACTCCCGAAAATACACAGATTTGATACTGACATCTTTGATTTACGTCTTTTAATTGGCGATAAAACTTCATCTCTATCAATTTTATCGAAGATCATACCAGACGATGGGCTAAATATGAAAAAGATAATTTGATACATTGTCAGAATGGGTTAAAAGCATAAGAGGAATATTAAAATACCGCATTAGACATATGAAAGCAAAAGTACGTACCATCTATCCTTCTGTGTTTAGTAAACTAGAAGTGATAAAATAATGAAATAGGTTACCTGAGGAATATGTTTTGATTCCAGCTGACAAAGCTTGTAACAACATTGTCTTTGTTTGTAAGGCTCATTATTACAACAGTATTTTAAAGGAACTTGACATTAATCCCCCGCTTGGCAATCGTAATTATACTCCTACTGCCCTTTCAAAAGATGAAAACCATGCTTCAATTTAGACACATTTAACATCTCAGTCAATGGATCGAATTAATATGAGTTACCGTACCTATACTGGATTCTTAACTACATAAAAACCCTTACAAAGATGCATTGCTGGATCCAGTAATTGCTATACCAAGCCCATATCTTTGCTCCTCACGAAAATATTAACAGCTGTGAAGGAGAAACTTCAAACTTATTGTGCGACTACATATGTCAGAAGTGGTGTTGATCAAATGTGGATTCTACAAAATTCTAAAGAACTGTTAGTAAACTTGAAATCGGAAAACTTTTCCCAAATCAATAACATGAAAACCTACGGCATTTCAACACATTATACGACCATTCCACACGATAAATTAAATAGTAGACTTTTTGACATCATAGACAGTTGCTTCTTCAACAAAAATGGAAAAAAGGAAATATTTATATCTACATGTAATGATCAGTCATCCAAACAATTACTTTGTTTAACACCACTCTGATTCCACGCACTTGAAGTTGAAATAAAAAATATGCTAGAGTTCCTCATTCACAATATCGTCGTGGTCTTTGGTGATCAGGCCTTCCAACAGTCTGTTGGAATTCCCTTGGGTATGAATTATGATCCTTTGTTAGCTGACCTGTTTCTATATTCATATGATGCGGAATTTATTCAAAAACATCTACGTGAGAAGAAAAAATATCTTGCTGTAGCCTCCAATTCGACATTTAGATATATCGACTAAGTTTTGTCTATTAACAATAACTTTCATTTATATGTCGATTCGATATATCCTTTTCACCTCGAAGTAAAAAAACATCACCGAGTCGTCCACTTTTCCTTCATACTTAGATATTTATTGCAAGTAGACATTAACGACAAACTGACAACTCAACTGTATGATAAACGGGTGATTTCAGCTTCCCCACCGTTTACTTCCCATATTTATGTAGCAATATTCCATTATCACCTGCATATGGCGTTTTCATCTCTCAAGTGATTTGACACGCAAGAGCTTGTTGTGCGTATGATCAGGTTTTGAATCGAGGCAAGCTAATGACAAACAAGTTGATGGTTCAGGGGTTTCAACAGTCTTGATTGAAGGCAGCATTTCACAAATCCTATGGTCGTTATAACGATTTGGTTCGTCAAGTCAACTATAATTGGGTCAAATGATGTCTGACGTGTTTCATACCGATTGTTACACCGTTCTTGGCACACTGATTTTGATTACAGATAACTCCATTTACCTGATCAGGATATAGGGCTCACGGCGGGTGTGACCGGTCAACACGGGATGCTTATTCCCCTTTGGCACCTTATCCCACCTCTGATATGTTCAGGGGTCCGTGGTTGCTTAACTGTCTATTTTGTATTGCTTGTATTAGACTCCACTTTATTGGCACGCTGTTTTTGGCTATAATAGCTCTTAAACTTGATTGTTATTTCGGATTTCAAACATTTCGTTTGATCATCACTGAAGAGACATTATTTATCGAAATGCGCATCTGGTGCATCAGAATTGGTACCGTATAAGTTTTACATTAGAGTAGTTAAATTAATCGGATTCCCTCATTTGTTAATTCCTATAATCTTTTCATATCTTGTTTCTAGAACTCTGACACCCTCTACAACAACATCCTGGATAATCTAAAGTTCGACAAACATCTGAAGTCACACCTGAATAGGAAACGATGTTTCGTTCTAGGCTTTAAATCCGATGGTTCATCATTCCACGACACGCTTTCTGAACTAGAGAAATGCATGGTTTCAATTGCAAAAGAAGACAGATGGAAAGAATCCATTCCCACAGACTGGGCACTATCTGAAGTCGTACTTGGAGAACTGAAAAGACGGAAAGAGAGAATACAGTCTGTAACGGAATTATCAGAGAAATGTTTTGGGGAAAACAAAGAGAAATACACACAAATCCGCGATATTCTGAAATTTTATCACGATATAGGCGTTATACTACACTTTGACGAAAGTTCGCTTGCCGAAACTGTCATCATTGACATCCAGTGGTTTGTTGATTCCTTTAAGAACATAATAACCGATCCAAACCATATCAGGGATTTTGTCGACAACGATCGCGATTGGTATTCCTTTTACATAAGTGGTCATATACTGGACAGACTTTTAACCGATATTTGGACTAGTCGGCACTTTGAAATGGACCACTGGGAAAGGAATCAAAACAAAGCAAACTTGTTGCAATATATGCAACGACTTGGTCTTATTGCAGTTGGTACATATGCACATTACATACCCTGTATGAACAAGCGGAGCTTTGGTATGCAAGAAGAGAACTTTTTCCACACCAGCCAAAGCAAAACATCAGTCCTGGTCTTTCGATTTCAATTTTTGCCATATTTTTTTTATTTCCGGCTTATTGTTGCTTGTTTGACGAAAACCAATGGCGAATGGATCGTTTTAGAAGACAACGGACTCTGCTTATATAAAAACGTGGCTTGCTTTGTATATAAGCAACATGCAATAGCTCTCGCTGTGAATAGATGTTCAATTCAGCTTCAGGTTTTTCAACCTAGCAAAGATGTAATTGTGAAAGATGTTACTCTAGAAATCCGTGACAATATTGAACGATTGCTGAACGGTCTGACCAGTAACTTTCACAAGAAAGTGATGTACACTGTAGGATACCAATGTTCAAAACAGGAAGTGTTTCGTGAACATGATGACTGTTTTGTCGAAGAGAGAGACATTCATGGGAAAGGAAAAATCACTTGCCCAAAGCATGGAATGATCAATCATCATATTCTGAGTGAATCTACTCTTTTGGTTTATTGGAAGCAGGTATTTTCCTCGATGAGAGTTTGACAATTCATCAGTTATTTGACATGTAAATTATTTCCATAGAAAGTGTTGATAATTCGTGACCATCGTTTTAGTTTATAATGATAGTTTTCCTTTTAATAGGATGTCCTAGCCGAGATAACAGGTGAGTAGGTTTTTTACTTCCATTCCTGTTTTATTTGAAATAGGGATTAAATACACATTGTGTGAACAAGTAACAGTTTCAACTGAAATTTACAATGAATCGATAGCTTTAGAATGTGTCTAATTATTTGGACGTGAGTTTCAGATTTGGATGATCTCATGGACAGAGATGAGTGCACCAGTCTGTCTGAGCCTGAGTTAAGGAAATTCAATTTCAAGACTTTTGACGAACTCACAAAGATTGGACGAGACGCACTCCAACTTTATTTTGACAGAATATTTCCACCAATGGACTTGGCCACTGTACTCACCAATAACAAACAAAGACTACAGCAAGGACATCAGAGACTGGATACAGACCAATGTACCCTACTATTTCCAGGTATCAAAACCATCATCCTTTTCCACTTAGTCCTACTTCGTTTTCACAAGGGGCATATTGGTTTGCTCCTGTCAGTCAGTATATCAGGTGTTGCCTGCTCAAAGAAAGGTAAAGAAAACGAAAAATTCATTCGATAAAGCTGTTTTATACCCCGTGAATCGGTCTCAAAGCAGGTAGCCATTGTTTGTTTGCATGATCTGTTGCACACCTTTATAAGTGGTCATCTCAAAAGATTACCGACGGTACAAATTAACTATTCAGAACGAATGATGGGGTGACCAGTGGGGGAAATAACATATTGGGGGGGGGGGGGGATGATTCTGTATCAAATAATTTCATTCTAAAGAGGGGGGGTGGTACGTTTATAAGATCTATGCAAGCTATCCACACTTCAGGTGCTTGTAATAAAGAGTTGGACACACACAGATGCGTTTACACACCAGGCGTTGGATCAGGTGCCTAGGAGGGGTAAGCATCACCTGTCGACCGGTCACACGCACCATGAGCCCTATATCTTGAACAGATAAACGGAGTTATCCGTAGTCAAACTCAGTGTGCTAACAACGGTCTAACAATCGGTATGAAGCATGTCAGACAGCATTTAACCCAATGATAGATTCCATTCTCAAACTAGTTTGTTTTAACGACCATAGACACTGCGAAACGCTTACTTTAAACAAGACTGTTGAAACCCTGCACCATCAACTTGTTTGTGAGTTGCTTGACTACGGGTAACTCCGCTTACTTGATCAAGATATATGGCTCATGGCGGGTGTAAACGATCGACAGGGGATGCTTACTCCTCCTAGGCACGTGATCTCATCTGGTAGGTCTAGGGGTCCGGATTTGCCCATTTATCTATTTTGTATTGCTCATAGGAGTTGTGAGATTGATCACAGTTCGTTATCTTCACCTTTTATAGCTGTTAATATTTTCGGGAGGGGCAAGGATATGACTTGGTAGAGTACTTACTGGATCCAGCAATGTATCTTTCTTTGTAAGGGTTATTTATCTAGTTTAGGAATCCAGCATTGGTACGTTACTCATATTTATTCGACGCATTGACTGTGATATTAAATGTGTCTTAAATTGAAACATGGTTTTGAAGAATTTCATGTTTTGAAAGGGTAGTTGCAAGTACGAAGAGTAAACAAAGTGGAGTTAATTAATGGCAAGTTCGTTTAAAATACAGCAGTAATAACGAGTCGTACAAAGCCAATGTTGTTACAAGCTTTGTCAGCTGGAAGCAAAACATATTCATGATGTAAGCTATCTAATTCTTTGGTCACTTCTGGTTTATTAAACACAGAACGATAGATGTTACGTACCTTTGTCTTGATATGTCTAATGCGGGATTTTAATATTTATATTATATTTTTAATTCATTCTAACTATGTATCAAGTTCTTTTTTTATATTTAGCACATCGTCTGATCTTACGAACTATCTGCTTCACATGAATTTAACTCTTTATACTATTTTTCCTAAAGATTAGATGAATCCGGGTGTGACCGGTCGACAGGGGATTCTTACTCTCCCATGACACCTAATCTCACCTCTGGTGTTTCCAGGGGACCATGTTTGCCCAACTATCTATTTTGTATTGCTTGTGGGAGTTCTGAGATTGATCACTGTTCGTTATATTTGCCTTTCATTGAGGTTGAGGTCAAAGGTTTAACAATTAAGGTTAATCTACTCTGAACATTGGGATATGTTACCCGATTAATATAATGTTATTCCTTTGCTTAGCAGTCATGTAACTTAGTAAACTTGTTCCCATAAAACTTTGATAAGTTTTACTGGTTTTGAGGTCAGGAATAAGACTAGATGTATCAGATATTTCACTTCAATATCTAGAGACACATTGGCTTTACAAACATCAAGCTCGGTATACACATGTACTTCTACCCCCTACAGAGTAAACCATTCTCGTTGCTTAAATGTCTTACTAGTATTGTGCCTCATTTTACAATGCTATAAATCAATTAATCCTGGATATACTAACTACTGCTTATTTTAAAGTTCAATGTTTGGTAATGATTAAACTTAGTATTGTGGTTGTGCAACTCATAATGATCCACGACTATTCCGAAAGAAAACTAAATATAAAATTAACTCCTTTTAATATTTCCAGGTGGGTGGCTACATCTTGTAAAAAAAATTGTTCGTTTTATGCTTTGTTATCAAAATAAACCTGAACGCTAGACATAGGTCTAAATTTGTAGTACTTCAACTAACCCCTAAAGAGTAAACCATCACTGTTGCTTAAATGTCTTACTAGTATTATGACTCATTTTCATTTTGAATATTACAATGCCATAAATCAAATCATTCTGGATACAACAAATACTGCTTATTTTAAAGCTCAATGTTTGATAGTGATTAAACTTACCATTGTGGTTGTGCAACTCATAACGATCCACGATCATGTCGAATAAATGCTAAATATAAAATTTATCTCCTTTTCATCTTAGCTGGTGGATGGATACATTTAAAAAAAAATCTTGGTTTTATACTTTGTTCTTAAAATGAACCTGAACGCTAAAGTCTACATTTGTAGTATTTCAACTACCCCCGGTTGCTTTCTCATTATGAGTAAACGTATGGGACGTAATGCAAACCATAAACCAACCAGCAACGACAATCATAAATACTATACTTGTGTCAAGAATATTATGTTCTGATTTACGATGTGAATTGGGTCGTTCGTTCTGCAACCAGGAAGCCTGGATTCAATCTAACACCGCGTCAAACCTAAGACGTTTACATGGGTAGGCCTGATAGCTGTTCGACAAGCGACACGGTTCTTTCGTATGTGACGTATATGCTATAATAAAACTTTACTACTGGTGTCCAGAGTATCGTGCAGTCTCCAAAATTTTTGGCACTACACCTAAAGATGATGATGTTTTTGCATTAGTGAAAAATTCTAGAATGGGATGTAAAAGAGTATACAAAATAAATATTCCAAACATGAACGATACCTCCATCCAACAAATAATATTGACCACCCTTCTTCCAAGACTAGTGACTTTATATATGTAATGGGTGTTCTTTTCTTTTGATCGAAATGCAATATTCTTTCTTGGAAAACGTAGATTATCTGTATAGTTTGTTGAATCGTTTACTTTCACTCATGAAATTCATTATCGAATTTTTCGTCGTTTAAATTTACATGAAACCAATGTACATGGTATCCTAGCAATTGATTACTCCTGTATATCTAATATCAAGATAAAATAAGTTTAAAAAGTTATGCATTTGGGATATTCCCTGTGTTAAGTCAAAGCAAAGACGTCTTACATAGTGAATCTACCTTCCGTAAGATTGTCAATAGAAGTAAAAGACGTGGGTCACAAGTCACGTTAGGCAATATCACAATGAAATCCCCCATGGCATATCATAGTTGTAAGTGTCATACCCAGGATAGAATCAGTATTTCTTCACTTAAAGCTTATGATTTGCCTACATGAGTGATCAAATATCAAATGACACATCACGATACATTAATACATTCAGAAAATAGCTAAACTATTGTATAGTGAAATGAACTATGTTTACAAATCTGTTAATATGCGCATTCAAGTTTTTGAAATAATTACCTATCGAATTAGTACACACATACCTATACTGGGGTTTCCCAAAATATACCAGTATCAATATGAGGGTTTATGTACCCTTACCGTTTCACTTCGGTATTTACGTACATGTATGTAATCAAGCAAGTGTGATGGTTTCGTATAAAAGCAGCCTGGTCCATTCAGAATATTTTTATTGCGGAGCCGTGAAGGATTATTTCCAATTTCTAATTACATTTTTCTTACATGTCAGATGAATTGGGATGGCTATAAGACAACAAGTCACTTTTTCTTATACGACGTAAGCAGCTATATAATTTCGTCCTCTGATCAAATATCAATTTAAAGTATCAATATCTGTATTTTGAAACCTAAAGATATATCATTAGCAGCATGATAGGTTAACGTCAACTGACACTTTCAGTGATACGCCACATTGACATAGATGCCGTCAACATAAGCAACATTCTTCGTCATAAAAGGGTTCAAGTCTACACCCTGTATCTCCTACAGCTATACTTCTACTATTGCATCCAAACTTTTTAATTATAAACAAACTTTGCAGTGCCAAGATATATACCATCTTATACGTAATCCACCAACATGTTCTTGTTCTTCATCTTCTTTCAACTATAGTCCAGCTGGACATGTCATTACTGGTGATGTTGATATAGTTGAAAATGAGGACCTCAAATCACTTATTCTAAAAGGTTCTAAATACAGAGAACCTCGGCCTTTTCATTGGCGACAGAACTTCATCTCTATTATCAGTTATGTCGAAGATTATGCCAGACGATGGGCTAAATATGGAAAAAAAAAAGAACTTGATACATTGTCAGAATGGGTTAAAAGCATAAGATGGATATTAAAATCCCGCATTAGACACATGAAAACAAACGCACGTACCATCTATCCTTCTGTGTTTAGTAAACCAGAAGTGGCGTCGGTAGCCTAGTGGTTAGGCCGTCATACTCTCGACCGAAAGGTCGTGGGTTCGAGTCCTGGCCGCGGTAGGGCTGACGTTGTGTCCTTGGGAAAGGCACTTTACATTAATTTCCTCACTCCACCCAAGTGTAAAAGGGGTACCTGGCTATAGACAGTGAAAGATATTGTTAGAATGTTAGTGCTCTAGCGCTTGTAATGGCAGCTTGCACTGTATGCTTCCTAGGAGGCTGAGAAAGTTCTTGATTGATATAAGGTCTGCCGGGGTAATAATGTACATTGATTATTGTAAAGCGCTTTGAGCAGCATACGCTGGAAAAGGCGCTATATAAAAGAAATTATTATTATTATTATTATTATTATTATTATTATTATAAAAGAATTAGATATGTTACATGAGGAATATGTTTTGGTTCCAGCTGACAAAGCTAGTAACAACCTTGTCTTTGTTTGTAAGGCTCATTATTGCAACTGTATTTTAAACGAATTTGACATTAATTCCATTTTTGGTAATCATACTTATACTCCAACTGCCCTTTCAAAAGATGAAATTCTTCAATTTTAGACACATTTAATATCCCAGTTAATGGGTCGAATGAATATGAGTTACCGCACCTATACTGGATTCCTAAACTACATAAAAATCTTTACAAACAAAGATACATTGCTGGACCCAGTAAGTGCTCTACGAAGCCCCTATCTTTGCTCCTCACGAAAATATTAACAGCTGTGAAGGAGAAACTTCAAGCTTACTGTGCGACTACATATGTCAGAAGTGGTGTTAATCAAATGTGGATTCTAAACAAGTCTAAAGAACTTTTAGTAAACTTGAAATCGCAGAATTTTTGTCCAAATCAATAACATTAAAACATATGACTTTTCAACACTATACACGACCATTCCTCACAATAAATTAAAGACTAGACTTTTTGACATCATAGACAGTTGCTTCTTCAACAAAAACGGAAAACGGAAATATTCATATCTAGTGATCAGTCATTCCAAAACCTACTTTCTTAAACACCACTCTGATTCCACGCACAGATACTCTGAAGTTGAAGTAAAAATTATGCTAGAGATCTCATTGACAATATCTTCGTGGTCTTTGGTGATCAGCTTTTCCAACAGTCTGTTGGAATTCCCATGGCCACGAATTGTGATCCTTTGTTAGTTGACCTGTTTGTATATTCATATGAAGCAGAATTTATTCAAAAACTTCTACGAAAGAAGAAAAAATCTCTCGCTGTGGCCTTCAATTCGACAATTAGATATATCGATGACGTTTTGTCTATTAACAATAATAGCTTTCATTCATTTGTCGATTTGATATATCCATGTGAGCTCGAAATAAAGGACACCCCAAAGTCGTCCACTTCTGCTTCATACTTAGATATTTTATTGAAAGTAGACATTAACGGCAAACTGACAACTCAAATGTATGATAAACGGGATGATTTCAGCTTCTCAATCGTCCATTTCCCACATTTATGTAGCAATATTCCATTATCACCTGCATATGGTGTTTATATATCTCAACTGATTCGATATGCAAGAGCTTGTTCTGCGTATAGTCAGTTTTTGAATCGAGGTAAGCTACTGACAAGCAAGTTGATGGTACAGGGGTTTCAACAGTCTCGATTGAAGTCAGCATTTCGCAAATGCTATGGTCGTTATAACGATCTAGTTCGTCAGTACAACCTCGCATTGAGTCAAATGCTGTCTGACGTGTTTCATACCGATTGTTAAGCCGTTCCTGGCACACTGATTTTGACTGCGGATAACTCTGTTTACCTGATCAGGATATAGGGCTCACGGCGGGTGTGACCGGTCAATAGTGGATGCTTACTCCTGCTAGGCACCTGATCCCACCTCTGGTGTGTCCAGGGGTCCGTGTTTGCCCAACTATCTATTTTGTATTGCTTATAGGAGTTATGAGATTGATCACTGTTCGTTATCTTCACCTAACGTACTACAATTAGATGGAAAGGGTCAAAACATCGTACGTGTGTCGAAGTGATATAGCTTTGTTTTTAAAACTGAAATAGGGAATTGTTAAGATTCTCTTATTCAAAAATGAAATAATGAAAATCGTATTAATGCTTGTATGTTTTAATTCTAATAATCACGTTTATAGATTCCGCCTTGATAGATTATGCCTTGTAGCGATTCACGGAACATCCACCTTGTATTGTTTTGAATTTGATTATACATGTTCTTCGCTGATAAATTTTGTGTCTCATGAAATTTTCCAAAGCTTACATCCTTCATTTTAGCCGATAAATCGATTCCCTCCTCAACTGCTTTTGATGTGACCGTCATGTACAAACTGTTGAGGAATTACGGACCAAATCTTCCACCACCGACCAAAGGCTGGGGGAAGAAACCCGACATTGGAGAAAAACGTCCTACGGATGACGTGGAGAGAATCCGGTTCTACAGGAATGAGGTAGAACATAAAACACGGACAACTAGCGTCATGGAGAAGGATGACTTTAAACTGAAATGGGAGGACCTTTCTCAGGTGACAGTTGTTTGGATTTTAATGTAGAATAATATATATGCATATAAGGGTGTACATATTTCCTTAATGGTGATATTTGCGAATTTAAGGCTCACAAAAAGTGTCTATGTTTGCTTGGTGGCGAAGAGTTACGACAAAAGTGCAATATGCGAATAATCAAGAAAGATTTATGCATATACCTACTCTGTATTCCCTATTCTCGCGAATATTCAATATGGCAAAATGATCCGTAAACATCAAATCTTGTCAACAGATAATTTGCATGTAGTCTGTTAAACTTGTGTGATCCGATGTTGTTCATTTTTTTTGTACAGAATTACCTTCAAGCAGATGAATTAGTTTTAAAAGTTATTATCTTTCCCATAATCACATGCGTGAAAACATTTACATGTTAAAGAAAACAGTGAACAGACAATTTAAAAAATAAATGAGTGGGAATGTATAGATTTATTACTTTGTTAGACATATATAAATAACCCAAGCGCATTAGGGAAATATCAACAGACTGTATACATGTATAACTCGGACACATTAGGGAAATATCAACAGACTGTATACTCGTATAACTCGGACACATTAGGTAAATATCAACAGACTGTATACATGTATAACTCAGGCACAATTGTCAAACCTTGGGTTTGGAAGAGCGTCACACAACAAATTACTAAGAGATGTTTTATATTTTCATTTCTGTAAAACTCTTGTAGTTACAGACTACACAGATAAGACCACCGATGATCTCATCTCGAGCTGGACACTGACTGTCACCTGCTGTGTCTTCTGAATATCTATGAGATATAAACTAGTGACAGCTGTTTGTAAACATTGATTGTGTTTATATCTCTCAAATGCTTGGATAAGCAGGAGGGTTTTTATCTGCG
Source organism: Ostrea edulis (assembly GCF_947568905.1). Classification (NCBI taxonomy): domain Eukaryota; kingdom Metazoa; phylum Mollusca; class Bivalvia; order Ostreida; family Ostreidae; genus Ostrea; species Ostrea edulis. The sequence goes on along the minus strand of NC_079166.1, from coordinate 80,294,767 downwards.
TATGATTAGATTTTAAATCGAGGCAGGCTACTGATAAGCAAGATGATGTTAAAGTGGTTTCAACAGTCTCCTTTAAAGTCAGCATTGCGCAAAATCTATAGTCATTAAAATAATTCAGTTTGCCCATATATATGAATTATTTTAATGACCATAGATTTTGCGCAATGTTGACTTTAAGGGAGACTGAAAAAAAGAAAAGGAGATGAATTTTTATATAAGAAGCTGACGATGGGCAAGCTACAATCATCTCCTTCGTCATAAAGCTGAGTTGTTAGTTTACTGTTATTGCTTTTAATTTAGCAATATTTTTAAAAGGTGGATACATTTTGTCGGAATGCAGGTCATACAACTGTAATCATGGCTTTTTACATGCATTTTAACAATTACAGCAATAAAATAAGAGCTAGTAATTTTACTTTCCGAGTTATGCCTCTTTTGAAATTAGGGATAGTAAATTACTCGCCAAGATTTAGGAATCTACAATATACATTTATCAAGATCACCAGTACTTGTCGATACAAATTGTACATTAAAGGTTTAATCGATGCAGTTTTGATTGTTAAAAGACGAACTGCAATAAGTTAGATTTACTTTTAATTCTTTTTATCAAAATTTTCCCCTTTCCGCAAAAATAATCCTACTAAAAATTACGATTTCCCCCCATTAAAATATTCACATTTATAGTACATGTTACATTAAAAAAATATGTAGTTGAGTTTGAACTTTGAAGACTACGGATATAATTTGATTGTAATTAATGTGATATTTGTACCTTTCAAGAAGAACTCACAGGCTATAATTATGCTTCCAATCTTACCAATAGGGTACTCATATTTACAGTGAATATCTGAAGAAAACGCTTATGATTTCAGTCTTAGGCATATCAAATCTGTTTTGAAAAGTTGTCGTTTGACATCTTACCTACCATTAAAACCTTTCGAATTAGTTAGATAATACTTATTGGTTATACATATATCTAATTAATGATTTAAATAATCTAATTTACAATTTCGACTTATCATAAGGTAGAATGCTGTTTGATTTGTTTCATGTCAATTGTTAGGCGTTCTTTACACACTGATTTGACTAGAGATTACTCAATTTACGTGATCAAGATATAGGGTTCACTGCGGGTGTGGCCTGTTGACAGGGGATGCTTACTGCTTCTTAGCACATGATCCCACCTCTGATATAGCCAGGGGTCCGTGTTTGTCCAACTCTTATCCTTGTATTCTCTATACGTTTAAAAATTCACGTTTTTCATTATCTTATGATAACTTCTTATTTCTGCAGGCAATATTAAGACTGAGTAGTGGTTCCTTGAAGAAAGACATTATGGCATTGAGACAACAACGATAAACACACTATGATCATGAGACACGTAATAGAATAGCCAGTTCAGAATCAAGAGTTTGAGTTCGTGAAAGTGTTGCCGTGGTAACTGCGTATGGCCATACACATACCGTGTTTCATTCCATGAGACGTGCCTCATATTTTGTCAGGAAATACATGCTTGTTATTTTACCATAATGCGAACATCAAGTCATGCATGTTTCGTGTAAATAGTAGAAAAATTATGAATGGAAAGACACTACTGTACATGTTATAACAACTATGTTTGAAGAAATGAACTATATGATTTAGATGTGTGATTAACTCGTATCGTGATTACACATCTACAATACACACGTAATATGTATTGTCTGGGCAGCTCTGTACACAGCAATGAAGTGCCAGTTTTTAGGTATCATTTCCTCTTTTGTCGAAACGTTAATTAACATTAATCACTCATTCATAATGAAGACAATGATGAGAATTATTGGATATAGAAATATTGGGAAACGAGGTTTGATTATAGCTAAGTTGTGTACATATATGTATTGTGTGGTTCAGGGAAATACAGATCACGTGTATCATACATCATTATCTAATCGTAATAAATATATAATCAAAAATAGTTTGTTGAAATTCCAATGATTGATCTTGCTAATTACATCCCCACTACAAAATTGATAAAAATTTACATTTCCAGCAGCTGTTAACGGGTTTTCCACCAAACTTAGGGGCCTTAAACCCTTAATAAAACATTAAATTCGATCTAATAAATTGCATTATCTACTTTGGAAATAGTGCAATATTTTGTATTAAAATGTAATAATGTATTTCTATCAATTACTTGGTGGGTAAATGCAAAAATTGCAGGTCGGGAAGTCATCATGTTGCATTGTTTGTATTTAAACTCACTTTTAATTCACAGACACACATATTCTAAACCGCGGCAAAAAAAATCAAATAAAAAAAAACAACGTTACAGTAATGGAAATGTGATTAAAATAATTTTCAGTGGGTAGTGAGAAAAGAACAAACAGTAAGTTATAACCAGTTGGACATTTACCTGTATGTATCTATAAACCGGTGAAGGACTTAATCGAGTTTGGTTAGAGTTTTCTTTATATACTAGGAGATAGGCTTTTGTTACGAGTATGTAGAGTGATTACAGTGTATCCTTTGTGTGGTGCATATTGTACTAATCGAGATATTGGCACGATCCTTTTCTGATGATATCACTTTACTAAGAACGATAACTCTATCAGTGACAAACTACAATATCACCTTACATTCATTTTCGATAACAAATTTCTATGTTCGTTATAACGATCTAGTTTGTGAATACAACCTATCATTGGGTCAAATGTTGTCTGACGTGTTTCATTCCGATTATTAGGCCGGTCTTGGCACTCAGATTATAACTATGGAAAACACCGTGTACCTGATCAGGATGTTGGACTCACGGCTGGTGTGACCGGTCGACAGGGGATGCTTACATCTCAAAGGCACCTGATCCCACCTTTGGTATATCCAGGGATACGTGTTTGCCCGACTCTATATTTTGTAATGCTTATATATGTAGGAGTTATGAAATTGATCACTGTTCGTTATCTTCAACTTTCATGAAAATGTAAAAAGAAATGTTGCAAGTCCTTTAACCCACTCTATTTCCCTCATTTAAGAAGTTTTTGAATAAGGGTTGCATTTTGTGGGGGAAAAAAGTAAAATTTTCAGCAGAATATGATATGAAAATGTCATGTAGCTTTGCACATACGAGCGTGTAGGAAGATTGGTACCAAAGTAATGCATTCAATATAAAACTGAGGACATTGAATCTGGTGTTAACCAAAGTTCTATATAATTAGATCCTCACTCCTAATGCAGATAAGTAGATGTAGACACTATTAGTACAACGAGTGCTCACCCCATTTAAGGATGTGCATTTGATGCGGTTCGGCCTATCTTCGAGACTGATTGTCATGGGTTTTTATCTTGGGTTTTGCCCCTGCCATGAAATGAGAGGGACACATAGTGTTACTCTTTTCTGTCCTTCCGTCAAATTCATCACAATTTAGTTTCCTTTCATCATTTCTGCTAGATGTGAACAACCAACTAGAATTCGGTATATAAATACACGTACATCATATACAGGTAATATGAAACAATTATTGCTGTTTTTGAGGTCAATACGATGATTTAGACACCTGAGGAGTACAATACTCACCGAACCCGAAGGGCGAGGTGAATATTGTACTTCGAAGGTGGCTAAATCATCGTATTGACCTCAAAAACAGCAATAACTGTTTTATTATATGATTAAATGATTTAAAAACTCTTCAAGGTTGTTCATTGAAATCTTAGCCGAACCCAATAAGAAACGCGGAATTTCATTGGACGGCAAAAATAAGTATAATCGATCGAGTCAAATTGGAAGTTCCCGACCTATTTTTGGTCTTATGTGGAAAAAATAATTCCTTATGTTCACCTGCAAGGTCACGTGCAGGTAAACATAACGTAGCATTATTTCTACATTGTTGGATCTCAGCCAATTAGAGAGCTAGGAATTATTCAATAATATAATAATCTCATTTGCATCTGCTAGAATAATGTTTGACAGATGTATATCAATAAAGTCAAATGTTCTGCTCACTATCTGTATCATATATGAGCATTTTTATTTAAAATGGAAGATAAGGCAGTATCCTGCAAATATGCTGAAGAATGTCGTATTGGATTCCGGATGAATAATCTTGTAAAGGATTTAGCAACTTGGCCTACAAGTGTTATTCCGCTTACCTCAATATGCATTGACGATCAAACCAGAGAGATACACAAGGTATTATACTGGTATTTATGTTAACAATTTAGAACAGAAATCATACAGTTCGTCAATACAACCTACCAAATGGTCAAATGCTGTCCGACGTGTTTCATACCGACTGTTAGGCCGTTCTTACCACACTGATTTTGGCTACGGATAACGCCGTTTACCTGATCAGACAGGGGACTTGGGCACCTGCCTCACCTCTCGTATGCCCAGGGGTTCGTGTTTTCCCAACTATCAATTTGTATTGTTTATGGGAGTTATCTTCACCTTTCATGTAAACTCAGGTTATCAAACGATTCGAAACAATTCAGTCGACAATATTTTATATGCAACCCGACAGCAGAAAAATAACTCCCTACACAAGATTTTCTCTTTTGTCACAGGAAAACTATACCCTCATATCGACGTGTTTTTGACATGTGTTTCATTATCGTATTGAAGAATTCAATTTCGGGGATTTGTCAACGACTAAATCTAGTGCTTTTGTATGATCTCTTTGGGCGTTTATATACTACCGTTAACAACTATCGATGCATCAGGTCCCTTCCAATATATACAACAACAACAAATCATCATGCTGACTAATGCATTGGGGGCATCACATCTTCCCCGGGCCTCCGCCACACCTACACATGTATGCGATTATTTCCTCCAAAATCCATTAATCAGAAAATATGAGCGGTCGAAGTCCTAATCAACTTTTCCATCGCCCACCCTTAGCCCCTGCAATGTTTTCGTCAAGTTTGTCTTGCGATATTGAATGTTTCTTTTTCATATTTACTCTGGAAACAGACACATTTTCTGAGCAGCCTGTGAAACAGGATTTTCCCTAAACTGGTTGAATCCTGTATAATTCTCTTTGACACAAAGTGTCTTTACGAACTAAAAATGATCGTTAGTCTTGCAAGTTTTTTCTTCCTTCCTGTTCTCTTCATGTTCTCCAAGACACCTCTCCCCATAATCCACTTAATGATAAAGTTTTAGCCTCTACCATGTTCTCCACGGAACCTCTCCAAGTAATCCGCTTGATTATAAAGTTATATCTCTACCTTATTCTCAACTCCTAATTATATGATATATGGAGAAACTGGGTGATTTACGATTCATATCAAGGTTTATACAAGAATGATTACATACTGGGCAAAATTGATATACTCAGAAAATAAAATTGTTAATATTGTTTATAGATATTTCTGTACCCAATATGATAAAGTTGGATATAAAAGCCATTGGATTGACTGTGTTCAAAACACTTTAAACATGTGTGGACTTTCAAAGATTTGTAATGAGCAAGTTTATTGCGTAAATGTTAATGGTTATCAACAACAGTTAATCTGATTTTGAAAGATCAATTTATTCAGAAGTGGTCTTCTGATGTTGATGACTCTTCTAAGGGCCAGGTTTATAAACTTTTCAAACATTGTTTTGATTTAAAGAAATATGTACTTACTTTGTCTGTAAAATTAAGAAAATAAGTTATGAAAGAAGTACGTACGGTTTTGGCCAAATTCTGGTCGGCTTTTTTGGAGGAGAATTATTTTACGTGGCAGATATTTTCCTGTCGGATTTCTAAAATATTAACTCGTGGTATTTCAAATCACTGTTTACCAATAGAGACAGTAAGATGGTATGGTATTCCCCAGAAAGAAAGACTACGTAAATTTTGTAATAGAGGAGAAATAGGAAATGAATTGAGGGGAAAATGCATCGACGATGTTTTTGGGGTTTTTTTTAATGAAAGACCAAATATTCTGAAGTTTTCTAATCTATTGTGACCTCAAGATATGAAAATATTAAGAAATCTCTGGTGTTTTTATTTCTCATATTTTAGAGATTGTCTGTTGTTTTTCGTAATGTTCTTCTACTACCTTTTAAACGCATTACTATTATGTGTATCTATACATACAGTGTTTATTATGTTCTGCACTGGTATCTAAGAAAGTTGCATTGTTCCATATATGGACCTCTGACGAGTTTTTTTGCATGCATTGTATTTCTTGTACCTTAAAGCTGTATTGTCCGAATTACAATATTTTTTCTATCTCGTAAAAACGCTATTAAATCATCGCGCGTATGTAGTTATGAGACTGCGAAATATCATAAATTATTTCACATGTTTCAACCCAAATAATTTGATTTTAAATCGATGTTTACAAATAGCCGCGTCACTCTGCCGTTTCAAGTGACAGTCACATGATCAGTTCAAACTTTCAGATCATCGGTCGTCTTATCTGTGTAAAGCTGTGTATTTTTTTTTATAACAGTACCGTTCCATAAGTTTAATAGGAATAAAAATATCAAATACCTCTTAGTAATTCGTTGTTTTACGCTTTTTCAGCCTTAAAACTAGACATTTGTGTACGAGTTAATACAATATGTTGGGATTCCCCTGACGCGCGTGGGTCTATTTATAGACGTCTATTATGGGATGATTTATATATGAAGCCACTATATCATGCCACTATATTTACTTTCTAAATAATATTCGCACTGTTTTCTTTTACATGCAGATGTTTTCAAGCATGTAATTAAGGGAAAGTTAATAACTTTATGAAGTAATTAATCTGCTTTAAAGTAATTATGTCCAAAAATAATACATAAACATCGGGTCATACAGCTTTAAGTACCATTTAACATGGTTTGAGGGTATAAGTTGAATTAAATTGTTCTCCACGGAACCTCTCCCCATAATCCGCTTAATGATAAAGTTATAGCCTCTACCTCGTTCTCCACGACACCTCTCCCCATGATCTGCTTAATTATACTCTCCACCTTGCATTAAGTGGGTCATCATTTCGTTTTCTTCATTATATATTTTATTGACAATTTGGTCAAGAATCACCCTCTGTCTCATGAAGTTGTTACATATATAGTAAAATATCAACCATGGGTGAAAGTTATCGAATATGATTGTTTCTTTGTTGTTTTCTTAACGTTCCTTTCAAAAATTTTCCCTCGTATTGAGACGGAATAAGCTGTACGTCAAATGTTACAAACTTGGACTAATTCATGACGCTCAGTGAGATTTCTTAAACGTAAAAAACAGCTGCAACACGAGAAGTCTCATCCAAAAAGAAATTTCTAAATGGTGATGCTTTAGCAAATGAACAGTCACTATCATTAAGTATTACGCTTAAAGCACCCAAGTCACGGATCGTACTGATCTCGAATCCACAACTTACGGGTCACGAAGCGAAACCTCTAACCACTGAATCACTGCAGACCATAATGGTAAGCTCTAACCAATGAAACACGACAGATCATAATAGGAGGGTTTACATCGATCGTGAAAATGAGAATTGTCAACATTCTGTGGAATTTTAATTATCTTAGAGTTTTTACCCTTTTTATTTGTTTTCGATATCAATGGTTTATTACTTATAACTCATTACAAGATGTGAACGTATTGTCTATGCGCCGAAAACACAGGTGTGAATAATAAATTTAATCAAACGTCGGTTTAAACAATTCAAATTCTAAATCAAACTAAGCTCTCTTAAAATACAAATGGCAAATTTCACACCTGAGGATGCAGATACAGTTCCCTAACGTTACAGATAAGAAACGGATTTCACAAAACACAATTAAGAAAACGAACAGCATTGTAATCAATCGTCTCTTTTTGTACAAAATTGTTTCACTTTAAAAAAAGAAAGAAAAAAGTAATATGCAGTTTTATATTGTCTTGGCCGTTGTCAGTCCTTCAACAAATGCCATTGTGCCACTTGTTGGCGGGGCTTTGTGATCATATCATTCCAATGTCTCGTCTCCAAAGGTCCACTCCTACTGATTAGTACTAGTTTGCCGATCATCTCATTCCTTCAGACTTTATCGAAGTCCATGACAATTACTTTTATTGCAGCTTCCCGAATCTTTTCCCACTGTATTTCGAAAAAGAACGACTCATTATACAGAGGGTTCAGAGTTCGCATTTTGATAGATGTTTTCTTTTCAATTTTGTTGTTTCCAAACTTAAGCCATAACTTGACGTAAGGATCTACAAAGAATGATATTGATCAGTTTCATTACATAAGTTCTTCATAAATGCTATGTGTAAGCATGCATAGCACAGGAATCATAAAATGCATACATTGTTGAGCAAATAAAATTTGAGACACGTATATAGTGATGAATGTACCTTTTAATGTGATAAAATTGAAGCGATATATCTGATGTTCGAAACATTGTCTTTTCATTTTCAATCACAAATTCTTACAAAATCACGACAACATATTACCCACTAATTTCGCCGTCATCCCTTGCAAGTGCAAAATTACGTCTGAAATAACACAGTTTATTGTCTGCAATCGTTTCCTGTCAACAATAGAAATTCAAAGTGTTTATTTTTATTTCAAGAACATACAGTGAATTCGCGACCAAGAACTTACTTCCTCCAATTCCGTGTAATATATTACGGGTGTGACAGGGGATGTTTATTCCTCCTGGCACCTGATCCCATATACGGTGTGTCGAGGTGTATGTATTTCCCTACTCTTAATTTCGTATTTTTAAAGGATCTCTGAGATTGATCACTCTTCGTTATCTCCACTTTTTCATTCAACAGGTTCTTATAATGCTAAAGACTCTAGAGTTCATATGTCAAGGACGTGTAAATTAGTAGGCAGTACTTGGCATGACGTCAGACCACAATTCGGGTGAGCTCTACGTTTATTGCCGAAAACACTGTACGAATACAATTTATAGATGTGGATTTTCTTTCGTGTAAACTATTTGTGGCTTCAAGGTCCACCATCACTAACCGAAAAAGTAATTTTGGTAAAACTTCACGCCCGATATGTCGCTCAAGTATTAATGAAATGGTATAGTCAGAACGAAGATCGGCTATCCATTTTGATTCCTTAGGAGGACATGCTCTAATATTCTTACTCTGCAAAGTAGAAGATAAAAGAAGCTTAAACGTATCCTTTCAGATTCGGATCCACTTTTAACAAGTTAAGATTCTATGTCATTATCGATTTCTTGCTAAGAATACCTCTATACTACCAAACCCTATTCCCGCTATGTACTTAAGAAAAAAACATTATAAAATCAGGAATTTTTAAATGATAATTCCAACTACTAGTTTGTTTTGTTGGTGTTGTTTTTTATTCATTCCCGGTGCCCTTTCGGTATGCAGTCAGTCCTTGCAAAACGTATTTCCAGTAAGTAGTCCCAGCAAATCATATAAAGAAACTAAAAACTAAATAGAAATGTTCCGAAGTATTTTATGTCCACCAATTAATAAACTGTATATGTCCACCAACCAATATATGTCCTCCAGTTAATAAACTGTATATGTCTACCAATCAATAAATTGTATGTGTCCACCAGAATATTGATCGTTTTTTTGGTGTTTTCACTTTTCGTAATATGGTTGTAAATATACACATTCTAAATATGAAAACATGTTTTTTACAGTTAGTTTGGTGGGCGTGAATGTAGAGAATGAAGTTAAGAATGAAAACTACCACACTGATGTGTATCGTTTAATTTTACGATAATGCACCCCCCCCCTAAAATAACGACCTCAAGTAGTGCCAATGCCTAATGTACTTATGAAGTCAAATTATATTTGCAGAAAGGAAAATAATATAAAACTCGTTTTTCATCAAAGTTCCAAGACTCAGATATTTGTGATGTCTGACGTTTATGACGTAATATTTTAAGATAGCCAGAGTTGTCTAATAAAAGTAAAATACATAAGGAAGCTGTAGATATACGCACTATCAAAATATTTTTTAAAAAAAACTTGATTTAAAAAAATGACGAAAGTCAGTTTAAGGGATCAATTAGACCTGATTTTTATAACTGTTTCTTTAGAAATATACGAAATGTTTGTGAAAATAAAGAACATTTATTTATTCATTATCAAAACAATTTCATGAAACTGTTTCTTTAGAAATATACGAAATGTTTGTGAAAATAAAGGAAATTCATTTATTCATTATCAAAACAATTTCATGAAACTGTTTCTTTAAAAATATACGAAATGCTTGTGAAAAATCAAGCAATAAGCGATTTCTATGATTTTGAACTTTAAAATGGAGGGGCATCACTGAATTTCAGAAAAAAAACTGTCTCCGTGAAACAAAAATAATTTAGCCTGAATATGTTCTTCGGGTTTTATGCTAACAAACTATCGCTTTAAAATTTTGTTTCACGGGATTTTTTTTTTTCTTGGTATAAAATTCAAAAAATTGAAACGACTTCACTGGTATGATTTTCAATTTCACCTGTACGTTAATTTTCCGCTGTCACTTAAATTCTACTGTTTGGTTCAGTGGATTAGCTCGTAGACTTTAAAGTGTAATGACATCACAAATTTCTTTTAACGAACGGGTTCGAATCCCTCACGGACACAAGAATATTTTTTTTTTCAATATTACATTCTCCATCTAGATTATTGTCTTAATTGAAACACACTGACAATCTGCCGAGTTTGAAATAAAATTCCAACCTAGACACTGTTTAGTTTGTGGATGGAAATCGCAACAAACATGCCGGACTGAGCATGTGATAGCTGTGCTTTAAAAGTCATGGTTGTTAACGAGAATTCTTATGTTTTAAAGCTTTGAAAGAAAAATGTGAAACAAGGTAAATAACTGCTTAACCGTTTGAATGCATAATACAAAATGTACTCCAGTAGAACATTGCTATGGTAATCAATGTTTTCAGGTGTATGTACTTGGAATTTTGTTGAACTTTATTAATGCGTATTTAACTCCCCATATTCTGTTTAGTGGTGAAAGTTATGTACAGATGGTTGTTGAAAAAAATACATACGTGTGTAAGAGCTTTTAGACTGTAGTATTATAGAATATGAAATATTTGATACATTTGTAACCCTATACATTGTGTTTAACACTCAGAAAAATGAAAACAATTGAATTTTCACGTTTTCAAATATAATGTTTAGACTATATACAGACACATACAATATTTTAGCCTTGTCCTTTGTACTGGAGAATCCCACAGGTACGTAAATTGCGAATACACAATAAGAGTTTAGATAGGAATGAAGGTAAGTTATACGACACAGGTGTTTAAATACCAGGCACAAAGCACCGATTAAGGAAAGTTGCCGCTTCTATGCAATACAGAGCCCCTGGAGGGCCATTTTACATGTATGTTACCTCTTACGACTTATTTGTTATTTCTTTTTTGTTATGACTTATTTATTATCTATTTTTTCTAAGTAATATTTGACGTGTGACAACGTGTTCCTCCATTATTGGATTATTTTTCCAGTGACAAAGACAAACCAGTTTCTTCAACTAACCATGATTTGTAGAGTATACATGTTCTTATGTATATTTGTGTGCGTTCATGGTCTGCGGAAGCGCTATAAGCAGAAATGATCTAATCAAACTTTATTTTATGGATGGATTTAAGTATTTTGAATTAGTTCTTCTCCTGTTTTCTAAACACGGCATTACTTTATCCCTTCGACAGTTGAAGCGAATTTTAAAAAAGGTAGGTCTACGAAGACGTTATCAACAGTACTCTGACACCGAAAATGTTGTTGAAGTAATAAAAAATGAATACGGAGTAAGTGGACATTTTGTTAGTTACATAACCATCTGGAAATGTCTTATTCAAGACCATGGATTGGTAGTCAGAAAAAAACTGATGTACTGAAGATTATGAAAGAGAAATTCCCAGAAGATGTTGAGGAGCGAAGAGCTCATTGGTTAAAGCGAAGGGTCTATACATTGAAGTGACCGAACTACGTGTGACATGTGGATGGATCTGATAAACTTAAACGTTTTGAATTCTGTATCCATGGATGCATTGATGGTTACAGTCGAAGAGTCATATGGCTCGAGGTCGCATCCAGTAACAATGACCCAGTCATTATTTCCAAATAGCATCTTGATTGCTTGAACTATGTTAAGTGTGCTCCCAAAATCTTAAGAGCTGATAAGGGAAATGAGAACAGTAGTCTTAGTTTTTTTGCAACATTTTCCCTATACCACTACACGGACTCTTTGGCTGGTATCAGCAGTTTTATCTACGGTAGAAGCACATCAAACCAAATAATAGAGACATGGTGGGAACCCTTCAAAAATTGGAGATTCATTGGTGGATAAATCTTTTTAAAGGGATATTCGGGACTGTGGCTATTTTTATTTGGATTTTCCCGTTGTGAAAGAGTGTTTAAGATTTTGTTTCATAAATTGTCTACAAACTGATCTGGACTGAATTACACAGCACTGGAATTCGCATGATATTCGGCATCAGAAATTTCATATCGAAAGTCCATCTGAAAAGCCTGATGTTATGTATTTTTCTCCTGAACTGACAGACGGAAAACTTTCAAGACATCAGTGAAGGCAGAGGATGTCAAAATATGCAGCTGTTTGTATGGGAAACAGAAGGGAGTTTGTAGTGAAGAATTTTATAAATCTCGTTAACATTTTGAAACCCAACAATGAAATTCCTATTTACGCAGACGAAGTCCCGTGTCTTTTTGTTTAGCTTTATGATGTTTTACAAGAATACATCTGAGGACTCAAACGGATAATGTAAAATCATTACATATGATAAGGGAAATTATTAACAAATTTGAATATTCTTAAATCAAAGTAAAACTTATTTTGGATCAATTACTTTGTTGTGTCAATCGATATGAATACATAAAAACATGAATCATATTTTCAAAGTTCTCATTGAATTTCAAAGATGGTTTGGTTTTTTGTTGTTTCTTTTAATTGCTATTACCGAAGTGTCGATATATACATATATATTCTGCTGATGTAATTTTGCGGATTTTTCCTATCCGCAAAAAATAGACTAACTGCATGAAATATCCCCTATATACGGTAGGTGCCTTTGACAAGCGAAGAGCTGCGATTAACTATTGGCTAGTATTTTATTGTTTTAATGCAGTACAATTCTTTTGCTTTCTCTACAGTTAAAAAACCGAGAGAATAAAATGATTGATACAATTGCTTTAATGATATGCTATCTCTAAATATTTACATTTTCAATGTTTTTGCCTTCGATATCTTTTCAAATGATAATGATAGCCATTTCCTCATGAATTGACACAATGTGCTAGTAAATCTTGATAAATATAGTACGTCTATAATCTAACTGTGTCTCGTGTTAGGCCCTCGCCACAAACCGGGTCCGTAGGACATTACTACTTGAACGATAGAAAATTATATTTACTCTATTACAACAACTGGGAATTCCGACATAAATGAAAGTAGAATGTAATTTAAATTTTGAAAATACGTGAGAGCATAAAATGCAAAGCTTCCCTAAGCATACTTTTCGTGAATCGCATACCAGCACAACAAATCGTAGTATACTCTCATTTATTTTCAAATCTAAATCAAATACAGAAAATACAAGAGGCCGTCGCTCACTTCAGTCACCTTAGGCATGCTGTTGTGATTTTATTAAAAAATTTAAAATCAATATTCTCATGAAAATATTTGACTCCATACTGTATCCTCAGCATAGCCCCAAAGGATCATGATATAACTGAGCTTGAATTCATACAACATGGGGATCAATCAACACCAATATGACCAGTTTGACCTTGTTTGTTTTAAGAAGAAGGTATGAAATAAAAGGTCTCGCCGTTAAATATATATATATACAAAGTCTGAAGTCTAACGAAAACAGTTCAGGAAACATTGAATAGGTTAGGTTTACTAGAAAGTAGTTCAAACGCCAAGGTACAATTTTCTAAAAGTAGATCAAAGATCAATGATTAAGGTCACCAGGTCAAAGAACTTGGTGTCAATGTAATGGATTTGCCACAAGGAATACAAATAACGAATATGAAAGACCTACTCCTTTATGGTGTTAAAGTCATGACGGACGCCAAAACATATGCCCCAAATCGTCGATTCCGGTGGCCTAACAATTACAATAAAGTATGTTGTAATCTGAATTATTGACCAGCTAAAATTCTATTTTATATTTATTATTTTTTTTTATTCTTATCAATTATTTGCAGTTTCTAAATACTTATTAGTAAACTGTTATTTCTTAAATGCTATTTTTTATTTATAATTTGTTATTTCTAAATTCTTATTACTAAACTGTTATTTCTTAAAAGTTACTTGTTATTTCTTATATGTTATCTCTTAATTCTTGTTCATTATCTTTTATTTCTAAAATCTTAATTTTTGAATCTTATTTAGTTTATTAAAATTCTAAATATTTGTGTATTTTAATATTTACTATAATTCACGAAGTGAGAATGAGAGTAAAAGAGCAATTTACCGCCACAGACTGATAATTCCATTGCCTGAAGGAAGTGAATATTTAATATATTCACGTGCATATGATATTTTATAGAAAAAGTAATAGTGGTCAAAATGGATTAAAATAACCTTTTACAAGAGACTCACAGGCCTTATCAGCCACCCGGATATTAGTTAAAAGTATTACTAGTCCCAATTCAAAGGCTGTAAGCGCCGAACATAGGCGCCCTTCACCGGCAATGGTGATGTCTCCATATAAGTGAAACATTCTCGAGTGAGACATTAAACGAAACCAAGTAACTAAAGGACAGTTAATGTAAAGTTGTGGGGAAATTACACGAAATAACACCTCCCCTAGCAGTTGTTTAAAACTGTCAAGATATACAACAAGTACACAAATAGAAATACACTAAATAGAATAAAAAATAATGAATGAATAAGATTTAAAAAAAAACAAAAAACCTACCGATTCTATATTTTTTTACAGCATGTTACCGTTAGCACACATACTGATCTCCTTTTTTGGCCTAAATATCCATTCAATTTCAAATCAGTATCAACAGCATTAAAGCAAATAACGTAAATAACAAATAAGTCGTAAGAGGTAACATAAAATGCCCCCCCCCCCTCCCCTAGGGGTTCCGTACTGCAACACCTTCTTTTAAAGTATTTTTTTTTTGTAAACAAAAGCATATAAATTCTCTCGCAATAAAAGTATCTCAAAGTGAAATATCGTGTCACCAAGACTGGAGAATAATATTTCTTCTTTTATCGAATTTTTTTTAACAAGAAACATTAAATTTGAAAATTTTAGGTGCGAGTGCGTCCCTTAAAATCCACCACAGATTTTATGATTACAATTCGGTTAGAAATTATCATTGATATGAAGTACGTTTAGAGACAACTTTATGTATTTGAGGTGTTGTTAAATGGACAACGGAACGGACTGGAACACGGGCAATATTTATATAATGATATTGGAAGGACGTCAGCATTTTGTAAAACCAAAGCTTATGAACAAGGAAAGGAGAAAATACACAGAACGGGAATCCACTAACTACTATCACGTTGGGTGGGAAAGGGGTGGGTGTCAGAACATATCTTTCACAGTAATTTATGATGATTCGTGTTTTGTTTCTTGTTGTTAGGTTTCGTTTCGGTATATTTCGTTTCGTTTTATTTCGTTTCGTTTCGCACTTTACGAGTACCCACGTTTTCTCTGAATATTCTATAGTTAAATCTCTTTGAGGAATTTGAGACATCAGATTTCCTGGTTTACTCACAATCTAAGCTTCAAACAGCATCTCATTAATGATATTCTGGGACCTAGTGTATTACTGTATTCTGATGAATCTAAAGCATGTTTTGTTCAAAACAGCCATTTTGAATTCGTTTTAAAAAAATGTGTTTATAATGTATTAAATCATACAAAACCTTTGACAGTTTGTCATCTCTCTGTGATGACAGTTTGTCCAGTTCTCCACATACTACATAATTTGGCGTTGACTCTTTCTTGAAATGCATACGTTGCTCGTGTGTCTTTCTTTACATTACGTTTAATTGTATTTATAAATGAACGTTAAAGTGAAATTACTTACCTAAATATACAATTTCGTTTACGATTTCCAGATGTTCAGTGTCGAATTTGAATTTATATCTTTGCTTTTTTTTATTTGAATAAAACCATAACTTTCGTTTTATTTATATTAAATTTCAACTTCCATATTTCGCAGTATTCACAGAATCAAAGCTTTGTAAGTGAGTATTGGATACTGCCATGAGAAATTTATCATCTGCGTAAAGCAGTATGAATAATTTTAGGTTTGCATATAGATGAATTGCCTTTGAGTTCTTTACCTTTTGCAGACAGTCCTGTCATATTTTTGTCAATGAAAAACTTTTTAGTCCATTCAAATAAATGGCAAAAAGAAACGAATACAGAATTTTCCCCGTGCCTAAATCCATTATTACATGAAAATATTAAGATATTTCACCTTCCAAACCTTATTTAATGCCTTTTCAACATATACGAAAGTGCAAAATACATGTTATTTCTTTTTCGTACTCTATATATGTCACCTCTAGTATATCCAGGGGTCCGTGTTTGACAAACTCTCTATATTGTATTGATTATAGGAGTTACATGTATGAGTTTGATTATTGTTCGTTATCTTCACCTCTCATGTCAATGAGTGAATCAATAACATATAGTATCTGTTGTAGAGTGACCTTTCCGGAACCCGTCTTGATTTTCACATATGATGTTAAATTAATCCGATAATATAGTTTATTGTTTAATATCGATGTGTAAAGTTTATCTAAACAGCTGAATATTGTTCTCCGTCTGTAATGTCTAGGATTGTTTTGTGCACCTTGTCGTTTATATATTGGTATGATATGTCTTATTAACCACTCGTTTATATATTGGTATGATATGTCTTATTAACCACTCGTTTATATATTGGTATGATATGTCTTATTAACCACTTGTTTATATATTGGTATGATATGTCTTATTAACCACTCGTGTGATGAATTGTTATTATCTTATATAATGTTGAATATTTTCACATATGAACTTAGTATTTATAAATGGGGTATTTCATATGTTCATTTATCATTCTATAATCTGTACCAGCCTTGCTATTTCGCAATTTTTAATAGCTTTTATTTCACTTCGTTTTCAGTAATTTCTGCATTTCTAATATCATCAACGCATTCATTTTCATTTACATCAACATGTGGGGATTCCCTTTCGCTTTGATTAGCATCGTTTATATCTCTAAAGTATTCAAAAAGGTATCTATGTTATCCCTACGCTTTGTTTTCGGATTAGTAATCATTGTTTTCCATCCTTCTCTTGGGTTATTAATTTTTGAGTTTCCATTTTTTCTTGCATTACTCTGTTCCCCTATGGATTTATTCTTTTTCTTTAATATTTTCTGGCATTGCTTTTCAATTTTAATTTTGTTTCAGTCCTTTTTTTCTAGCAATTCACAATATTTATTGAAACAGGGTTTATTATGTGAACCCATTAGTTTTCTTCCTTTTGAGGTATAAGTTCCGAAAGTATATATAGCTGCATCAGTCATTATTTTACACCAAGTCTATACACTGTCATTAACAAAACGCTGATCAAAATTATTGAGATCCACCATATTTAAACTTTTCAAGCCATCTATTCTATCTGAGTCAATATTATCTGCAAAAAATAAAAACAAATTCAGTCTCGCAATTCTTGATATTTCTGATTCGGCAATTTTATTAGAATCACCAATATCATCGTCATTCTTTTTACAACCAAATATAACATACAATGAACAGTGTGCAGCTGACATATTGCTGCACAAGTTCAATACACTCATGTCATATACATCTTTGATAAGATTTGCTGAAACAATTAGGTAGCATACTGAATAAAAAAAATGTTTTCAGTGCCTTAAGAGAAAAAAGACGGGTAATGTGCTAAATAGAATGAGGAATGTCGCTTACATAATCCAGTGTTGGTAATAAAGTTGTTTGCAGATCTCAGTATTTACATCTTTTTTCGTTAAAGGAAAAAGCAGCCAGGGTAGCGTATACACGACTTTTTTCAGTTACTTCCTTTAGTAAAATTTCACCCCGAGAGGTGTCGTTTCTAACGTAGCCGCCATTACATCCGTGACGCTGGTTAATCGAACTCCGTAGCAACAATTCACCGGTAACATATACAACTGTAATAATAAGCTCACTACCACAGCATACTATATGAAACTCTATCAGATCTTTTGTTTACGTAAAATATGAATCAAAATCAATGTAAAAATGACTGATTTCGTCCCCAAAAGACGTCAAACACCAAGAATGGAAGGATGATATTCGCGAATGTCCGCAAGTAGAGTGCGGCGATATTTACAATTATTTGATTTTGAGTAGAGCTAGTGACGGCGAAGAAATGAAAAATTACAAATCGTTGGACAGTTATAATTATTTTAAGAGCGTTCCGTTGGGAAAATTCTTCATTTCGCCATCAAAGATAGGGCTGTTCTAAAATCAAAAGTGCGCCCGTCACAAAAAGTAAACTCAGACTTTCACAATGCATGGGTACTCTGTGTCATGGTTGGCACGATTTTAACTGGTGTCTGTTCATGCATGGCGGGGAACAGTAAAACGTGTGGCCACGTAGGTGCACTTCTCTGGAAAATTGAATATGCTGTGAAGGCGGGTCTAACAGGAAAGTCCTGTACCGATGAGCATATGCAATGGAACAAGGGTTCAACGAGAAACCTGGAGTCGGATGTACTGGAGGAGATGGACTTTAAAATACCTAAATATGGCAGTGACATTAACAATAATGCTGAAAAACCACAGAACACAAAATCAGTATTTCCAATGTTTGTGTCTCACCAATCTCTAAAATATTTTGTGGAAAATTCTGAACTTAAAGAATTATTTTCTTTAAAAAATTCACTTTTAAGTAAATCTGTGCATGCAAAATTAGACACAAGTCTATTTGAGCCTTCCTCTGAACCCCATACTGAGCATGTTGGTGATCTATCATGTAAAAAGTGCAGTCAATTTTATAATAAGTACATAAAACTCACTGATGCTCAAATCAAGTCATTATCAATGGCAACTATTTCACAAACTGAATCAGAATTGTGGCACAACAGTAGAAAAATTAGAATAACTGGCAGTAGTGCGAACAAGGCTCCCATCCGTGACACTACAAACAGTGATAACATCATTAGAGAACACGTATATCCTTCCTTCAAAGGAAACAAATTCACCAAGCATGGCCAGGAAGGTGAAATTCTTGCCAAACAACAATTGCGTTCATCAGGATTGCATATAGAAGATGCAGGTACTATAGTTTCATTTGAAAAGCCCTGGTTAAGTGTTTCCCCAGATGGAAAAATAACTGGTGTTGATGGTTCACAGTGTCTTTTAGAAATAAAATGCCCAATACTTTAGGATGACCAGACACTTGACAGTTTATTTACAGTTGGTAAATATGATGTTGTGAAATCCTTGGAAAATGGTACAATGTATGTTAAACATAATACTTCAAGGGGGTATTACCTACAAATACAATTAACTTTGCATGTAACACATATGCAGTTGTGCAAACTTGTTATATGGACAACTAATGAATACAAGGTCATTGAAGTACAACATGACCAACAGTTTTGTGAATCGGCAATTTCAAGACTACGCTTATTTTACTTCAACAAACTTTTACCGAGAGTAGTTGATGACTTTGAATCTGGCAGATTGACGATTAGTAAAAATATATATTAAATTTTCAAATTGAATACATGCATATTGATAAGGATTGTGTTTTTGATAACATGATTGCTGAAATTATACAGTCAAATGTCTTTTCAATCTGTGTTAGTTATTCATTACTGAGCATGTATTCAGTCTTTTTAAACTTAAAATGTTCAATAATAAAAAGGCTAAAAGGAGCAGCCTAATGCTATTTGAAACAAGTGATAAAACCACACACAGTATTTACAGTATAAAATTTAATCATACACAAATATCTTGATAATAAATATGACATTCACTTTAAAGTTATGATAGCTCTCAATCTGAAAGTTTTATTTTGTTGTAAATATGTGCTATTATGATAGTTTTGTATGCAACTTTAACCATAGTCATTGATAAAATCAAAATTAAGTTCAAGATTTCATAAAAATAAGGATTTTGGTTCTATTGAATATAAAGCATTATATATAGAAATCAATTTTTGTTCGGGAAGACAATAATGTAATTTTACTTTATTAAAAGCCCATACAATTTTGCAACAAAAAAAATATACACCAAAAACTTAGAGGTAGCATTACTATAATGTACAGTATATCATATCAATGATACTGAATTTCCAAATATGGTTGTAATTTACAAAGATTAATCAAATATATGTCCAAAATACATTGGCATTTAAGACATTTCAAGGCTGTGAAAAAATAAAACATTATGAACTTGTATAGGATTAAACATTCTTTTTGAAGAGTTTATCGATGTGTAAACTCCGGACATTTTACTCACAAACTGAATAAAAGTGTGAAGCACTTTTATGTTAAGTTTGTGAGTAAAATGTTCGGAGTTTACACATCGATAAATTCTTTTAAAAGAATGTTTGATTCTTATAATTCCAATTCATTCACTTTAGTAACAATTTAAAAATTTGAATAGTTTCCTCGCACTATGTTATTTGTTTTCAGGCGTGTATGAATATATCGCGTTTTCGGATTTATTGATGTGTAAACAATCGTTCAGCTTTATTTTTGTCCAATCAAAACAGTTTTAACTTATAACATTGGAATTATTACATAATATCATATTACAATATGTTAATGCATGCATCATTAACATTAGTGCAGCTGACTAGAGTTTAAAATTTTAGCATAACCGTCAGTTATCATCTTTATCTTTGATAAGGTCAGATCTCAGATTAACCAATGCAGCACAAACAATCAAGTAGTCACTGAGTTTATTAACAGAGGTAACACGAACTACCTGACTAAGTATGCGGAACACTTTTAAACGTCTAATAGATCGTTCCACATGAATCCGTACAGTGGCAATTCGTCTCGTCTCTGTTACATCCTTTTCTGAAAGTTGGTCTTTACCTTTCGTAGAAGCTTGAATATTAAGTTTCACTTTCAAGGGAAAGAGTAAGTCATCAATGGTAAAATCTCGATCCGCCATAATTTCATCCCCAGGAAGAAGGTAATTTAAAATGCCAGACTCTTCCACAATTGCTTTATCACTAGATCTTCCTCCAAAGCCCTTAGATATAAACATAATCTGTCCATGTGGTGCGATACCAACCAAATACTTTCCTGTGTTGTTGGACTTGTAGTGGCTGTATGTTTCTCCTCTTGTCTTCAAGTTTTTTGCTCGTTGGATGAAATTTCAGCGCAACCAATTATGACTGTGGTTGTTGGATAGTTCTCACGAAAAGATTTTGGCATGGTGGCTCTAATTGTTTCACGTGGAAGCCAAACAATTAAATTTTTCAGTTTTGAAGCCATAAAAGAGAGTCTTTGATTGAAAATGGTGCACGCATAAGACTCGGATATTCCAAATCTATTGGCAAGATCTGCAAACAGTAGATTAAGCCTTAATTTCATTAGCACCAACACAACTTATTCTGAAACGGGCATGGTAAATTTCAATGGGTCGTCCGTATTTTGCATTACACTCACAAATGTTCTGAAAGTGTTTAAAGGCAGTCCTGTGTATAACAAAGCTAAGGAGTCAGATGATATGTCAGCAGTAGTGAGGCGTATATGCAGAGTGCTACAGTTTACCCCTTTGTCCTCGGTCTCACTGGGTCTCGTCTGTGTTCCTGTATTCCTGGCTCCTGAAATGCACGGCCTAGCATATTCATGCTCATGTAGTGTGGGATCTATCCACTGTGTGCCTGCATATCTGCTTTCTGTTATGCTCGTCTGCGTTGAAAAAGATGTCACCGTTGGTTCAGTTTGAATAATGTTGAGAGTTTCAACATCATCTGCAGCAGCAACCACCTTTTGTTGCTTTTCATGTCCACTCCTACAATATAAAGTGTACATTATAGCATAAAGTGACAAAAACAAAAAACCTATCTGTATGTAAACCAATACATGTGGTATTGTACTGTGTATTAATTTACACTTTCAGAGTTTTTTAAGGTCTTGATTTCAAGGGTCTGGGCCTTTCCAATTGGGAGAAATAGTAACAATTGCATGAAATTTGGAAAAATGTTCTATGGATCAAAGAAGTAGGGGGGAAACCAAACCAGTGCATTAAATCTAAGGAATAATTGGCCTCCCTCTGACTTATATTTAGGTCAAAGCTTACCTCATTTCCTCATTTAAATAGGCAGAGGCCACAAAAAGGTTTACTGAACAATTTTGAAGCAAAAATTGTAATCTGTGGGCTTTTGATGATTGATGAACAATTAAGTGTAACCTGGTTTGATTTTTTTTCTATTGTTTGGGAATTTTAAAACAAAAATTTGGAGGAATACTTGTTTTTTTAACATTGGAAAGGGGCCTTATTTTGGCCCCCTACAAACCCTGATTTTTCATGAATTGTTTCAGTGTGTTGTATTTATAATTTGGGAATAGTGTCTCATATGTTGCACAAAAATAACACCCCAAAACACTGAAACAGAAAGTGAATTATCCATCAAATCCTTCTGATGAACTGATTCAAGAGTGAATCAGGAGTGCTATAGATCTAGTGCATGTACTTATCTTTAAACAAAAGGCCCAAGGGCCACATCGCTCACCCGAGTCACCTTGGCTCATATTTAAAGATTTTCCCTATATATTTGTATGCAAAATTTTGACCCCCCTCTTGTGATCCCATCCTACCCCTTGGGGCCATGATTTTAACAAACTGAAATCTGCATTATGTCAGGAAGCTTTCATGTAAATCTCAGCTCTTCTGGCTCAGTGGTTCTTGAGAAGATTTTTAAATTACCCCACCCTATTTTTGCATTTTTGTGATTATTTCCCCTTTGAAAGGGACGAGGCCCTTCATTTGAAAAAAAATGAAAGCTCGTTACCCAAGGATGTTTTGTGATAAGTTTGGTTGAAATTGGCTCAGCGGTTCTTGAGAAGAAGTCGAAAATGTGAAAAGTTTATGACGACGACAGACAAATTTTGATCAGAAAAGCTCACTTGAGCCTTTGGCTCGGGTGAGCTAATAATATATATATATTTTTCAACCTCTAATATATTTTCATCAATGACAGTTCAAAAATTTGCTTTACTTGACATAAAATTGGCTTATATCTGCTCTATGATCAATTGGAGTCAAAAAATAATACATACCCATCTGTTCCCACCATCTCTAATTTCTGTGCAACAAACTTTCTGTTTAGAAGTCGACGGCCAACTTTGACGGGAGCTTTATAACCTACAATGCATTCTTAAAATATAAATATATAAAAGTTTACACAGATATAGTATCTACAGCTATAATAGAATTACATTCATGATTATTTTTTTAATAAAAAAAGTAACAGACTTGGAATACATACTTCTTTGTTACACTTTAATTAAGGCCAATTTAACTGAATTAGTAGATTATCATCTGGGGTCACAAAATATATGGGATGGGTTGGAGGATTTTATTTTTTTGAAAAAAAAATCGAGGTGGACCCTTTTTGAGGGGCTGGTGGGGATAATTTTAATTGGCCTAATGTAAAATACTTAATCTGACTGGCCAAGAAACAATTGACAAAACATGTTTCACCTTGAGAGTAAAAAGCATGTGATCCAGGGTAATATTTATCTTGCAACAGGAAACATTACTTGACAGGTGATATTGTAAAAATTATAACATACGTCAAATTTGAGCGTGTACGGTTCACTGTAGATTTGTAGAAGATGCCATTTGAGCGCTTTGAAAAATTGAAATATGATATTATACATGTAGTTGATTGAAAATTTCATCCCTCGAAAACCATTGTCAATCTCAGATCAATCTACATGTAATTAAAATCAGCTCTTCTCTAACCGTTCCAGTGTAACAGTTAGAGAAGATCTGAGACTGAGTTTAATTGAATTGATCTCATATGTACCTCAATTGACAACAGTCTGATTGACAATGGTTTTCTCAGGGTACAATGTTACCCTCAAGTTGCTCAACTATATGCAGTATGGCCCTAATTAGAATTACCAACCTTTAGATGTGTTATTTTTACTCAAAATAATTGTAATATTTGTATGATGTTTTAATATTTATACAAACACAAGTTAAAATTGTCCTAGCTACTAACTCAATGGTCTTAGTATACAATCTTACTATAACAAAGACAAATTTTGAATATAACCCTATCTGTCAAGCTGTTGGTAGTCTTTGAGTTATGATCCAAATTTTGCTTTTTCGAAAATAGTTCAAATTACACATAACCTTTCATAATTGCGGTTAAATTTCTTTCATATCAAAACATAATTAACCAAGTTCTTATGCATGTGTACACACTGAAGAGATATATGTCAAACTCTTTAAAAAATATTATACTGAAACGTGGTGGGTCATAATATTAACAGGCCTACATGCAGCGGGGTGAATGTGTAGACAGGCCTGGTCTTCTGTACTTTCTATTTTAAAACTATATCATACAGCGAAGTTGTAAACAAACCTAAATTCAGACTGCTTGCTGGGTTTCGTGCTGTTGGTCGCCCGTCAATAAAATGCGTTGAACACACCAACAAATTCTTTGCCAAATCGTGTCGATGTAATGCCCGCTGCCATTTCAGTTTCTCTTCTTCTATTTTCGGCATCGTGTGTAGGCTGTATGGCACGACGCAGGGGCAATCTTTGTGAGGAATGTCACCATGTTCTTGGTATATAGACTGCTTCTATAAATACAGTTTCTTTCTGTTATTAGTGCAGTTAAAAACCGCACACGATTCTCCACCTCCACCTGTGTACATTTCTAAGGACGCTCACGGTTTTACGGTTGTAATGGCAGATGCGTCACGTGACCGATAATGTCTGTTCTCAGCAACTGTGACGTAATTGCGGGGAAAAGTTGTGTATAGGTTATAGCGTATACCCCCGCCCCGGATGCAGAAGATCGGCATTCGAATCCCGGCCGCGACAGACCCAAGTCGTTAAAACAGGTAGTGACAGTTTAATTGCCAAACGCTCACCATTAAGTGTGAATGTCGCGGGTCCTCGGAAAAATAGCGTAAACTGACCCAAACCAGGTTATACTCGTATAATTTGCCCCAGAATTAAAGTCATTCCTTATAATTTAATACAAGAGACAAAGATGTTAACCTTCGTTTATCAAAATGTACATAAACTCGGAAAAATACAAGTTATTTTGCCCGGTGGCGCGTAAAAACAGGACTACGCAAAACGAATGCCTCCAAAGATATAAAAATTATTTTTATTGTCTGGCAAAGTTTTCAGAAAATAGTAATTTTTTGCACGTGTACGATTTCTTACGATTTTATTTCTCAATGTTTAAAGATGTCGACTTTTTACGTATATTTATATATGGAAATAGGGAAAAGTAAATACAGCCTGTAAAAGTAGAGGAAGTTTCCTTTTTGATGGGCCTTTATTCGTGTTATAATTCTAGGTAGTTTTTATATTACGATAAAATAAAATTGGGACATGCTGTGCGGTTTTCTTTAAAATTAGCGACAAAACGTCGTCGCTAAAAGCACACATATGTATGAAATAATCAGCCATGTATTATCTGCTTTTTTTTTTTAGAAAGCATAGAACCAATATTGGTATATAACAGTTACACAACCTACATGTAACGTCAAAAAACACCTATTGAGAATGTTACATCGGCAGAGTAAAAAACATAAATAAAATACTTAAAATTCAGATATAAACGTTATATTAGTTCGGAATAGTAATATTTTCCCCATGCCAAACAAAGAAAACTAAAAAGAAGTTCGCATATATAGGCCTATACTTTTATTTTTCCGTGATCGGGATCGCGGGCCTCGTGGGGTTTTCTGAAAGTGTGCACGGGGAACACACGTGTTTCCGTC
Source organism: Ostrea edulis (assembly GCF_947568905.1). Lineage (NCBI taxonomy): Eukaryota > Metazoa > Mollusca > Bivalvia > Ostreida > Ostreidae > Ostrea > Ostrea edulis. Next base: position 80,268,881 of record NC_079166.1, on the reverse strand, counting down.
TCAACGAAAACAACACAGCTTCACTGTGACTGTCACAGCGAACGCTTGTATTTTAGATCTTTAAAACGACCTGATGTCAGAAAAAGATACCCTGGATCTCCTGTTACAAGATGACCTAAACGATCATGTATTCAGTATATGGATGTAAATATACGTTCATGTAGCCACATAGGCCGAATAGAAAAAATTGCAGTTTTGTCATGTTATGAAAAATTCACGATTAATTAAAGCAAATTGATGCCATAAGTTTCCGTTTCGTGAAAGAAAATATTTATATTTTATGATTTCTAAACCAAGTGAATAACACCCAATTGTTTATTAAGAGCTGACATCATTTAATCTGTCCTGGCACGGCATTAATCCGTCTGATTAACACCCCCCTTTTTCTAGAATTTTCTCCTTACCTGACTCGCAAGTGTAAGAATAGGGTGGATTTAGTGTGCAATGAGAAGGGGGATGGGGGTGGTTTTAATCAGATTGGGCATTCATGACCGCTGGTGAGAAGGCTATTTTTCAGGATTTTTCCATGTTTATAAGAAATTATCTTTCTATGAAAAGAAAACACAATCTGTTAAGAAAACACATATTACGTCATTGTAATGGTAGAATTTATTATCATAATTTGAATTATTTTCTTCATATTGTAACAGAAATATAAACGAAATATGTATTTGGGTCGAAAGGGGGAGGGTTGTTACGTAACATCAAACAAAGTCTGACTATGACAGGCTAATGAAAAATCATATAGATTTCTCTTTTATCGAAATGCATGTATTATATATACACTTACTAGCTTATGACCGTAAATTACATGTGATCCATACATGCTGGTACTGGTATGCTATGAGCTATGATCTTCCCTAGATTTTCTCTAATTTCGACTAAATGCACACCCCATCAGAGTACCATGCAAGGGGATTTAGACACTGTGTACCAAGAAGAACCAATTTAATTCTACTTTTATATCTGGAGTCATATACTTTCCCTCGGAGTTGCAATATTTTCGCTGGACCAAAATTTCTTCAGTATCCCCCTCCCTGTATATGCTAGGCATAATGCTGGCAGCTACATGATGGATATCTTTTTATCATTACGCACTCTGCTACACTCGTAATATATAATAAAATATTACATTCGTTTCTAACACATGTACGCAATCCCCTACCAAATGTCACTTCAAATCAGGACATCTCTATCTTTAAATAAATTTGAGCTGTACTTCAGTACGAAGATGTCCCTTGCTAACATGAAACATATTTTGCTTTAAAACATAAACCAACAATTCTTATTGTAATTTCTTTTCATCTTTAAAGAAGGATATTGACATCCCAATATTTAATGGGAAGTTCCCAGGTATCGTTCGCTAGTGACAGTCTACTGGCAAAGCCAGACATGCATTGGACGGATGCTTACATGTATATGAAGGACACAGGGACACCTGATCCAAGAACTGTGGCATTTCATTCGTAGCAACAGCCTGACATACAGTTGGTATGACTTTTTGAGGTTAGATATAGGGTTAAATCTGTATATATTTGGTTAACATTCAAATAAATCCAGATAATACATTCACAAATGGAATCATGGCGGCATGGTACACTGATATGCGTGTACCATTTTACTGGTTTTTACTTTTACTGCATTACTAGGTATCGCATACATACTAAAAGATACACAAAACGGAAAATTATTATTCTTTTTATAATTATAAGCTATGGCAAGTTTTCTAAATGCTGATAAATAAGGTATGGTGGCCAATACTGATTTTATTTGCAATTTCCTTTCAGATATGGGACCCGATTATTCAGAGAACTGCATATTTTATGAAACTGTTTTTGACAGAAGATTTGGTTTTCTCCATCTGTATTGCCACCAACCGTTATGCTGAGATGGGGGGGGGGGTAGATTGTCATTATGCTTCCCAAGGAAGTTTGCAGCCTCTCACTGAAGAGGAATTGTACAGGTATTACTATTTTTAAAGTACCGATATTGTGACAGTGATTTCCAGTTTAAAACGAATAATAAAAAGATCATCTTTTCCAAAATTAATCTTGCTGTGCGTCTAACACATTTATCAGATGTGTACTACAATTACCTCTGATAAAATTTCATAATTAATTAAATGTATACTAGTAATTTTCAGAGGGCCTTGACTATAGACAACATTTACAGAGCCAATTGAGAATTCAAATGCTCTGACGATACATTAGTATTTAGGGCTAAGTATTAAGAAATTCTTCTTTTTTCCAGATTTTTGGGCATTATCGTATACATGTCTGCTGTGAAGTTCCAGTCGATAGGCAGATATTGATCAATGTATGCCCTTATCGGAACAACCCAGTACAGTGTATCAAGGATGATGTCTAGAAATAAGTTTTAAGAGGTTGAATATAAGAACATTTTTGTTAAATATGATGCACTTACATTTAAATCTAGATATTGAAAGTAAGTACTTGAACATTAGTATACGTTGAACTTGGTGAGGAAAAACGGAGATTACTTTTTGATAACATTTGATAAGGTGATGTTGCTTAGCAACCAAATATATTTGAATGCAAAAAATTAAATTATTTTAGATTAACAGATCTTTGTTTTAATGTTGCAATATTTATTCTAATTAGTGGAACATAATGACAAAACGTCATATTATTAGAAAATGATGGACAAGTATATAAAGTACGAAGTTTCCATTTGATGACCATTGACCTTAATTCTCATCATCATAGTTTTTGTTAAAAACCCTTTTAAATGATTAAGATTTATTCAAAGATTATATTTTTAAAAGAATGTGACATTTACTAAGCATCATTCAACGTAGTTATGTTTAAATTGTGTCGAATGTATGCAGAAAGGCAAATTATGGTCAAAATTGTACTATGAGTGTTGTTACTTAGCAACCAAAAATATTCGTTTGTCAATATAATTGATTAATTTCATTGTGATGTTTTTGTAGTATTTTCAAAGGCACATCAGCTCATACATTTATAATTTCCTATTTTTTACTCTAATCTAGTGATAGGGGTCGTAATATATACATTTCAGAGAAAAAAAATTGCAAAAATGTACATTTATATGACCTTTGACCCCGTAGACCTTTTTGAGGTCATGGGATACCTTGACAAACTTTATAAAAAAAAAATCCCTCTCCAATTCCTAACAAAAGCATATGTAATATGTCTATCCCAAATTGTGATACATGCAGATTTAAGTGGATGTAAATATATTGTCATTTAGTCTTTCAAAACCTCTAAAATGTGCCGGTAGAAAACGGGTTAAACACGGATGTTCCGAGTTCCAATAGGTGTGACACGCTAAAGAACCCTCACTGCCCAATGTCCGTAAGCGCCGAGCAAAGACCTAAATTTGAAGCCCTTCGTCGATGTCTCCATATGAGTGATAAATTCTGGAGAGCGACGTTAAAACAAGATGTAATCAATCTTAAGGAGTAAGAAATCGCATCTGGAGTCATTTTGAATTACAGATTGTACCGGGAAACATCCTGTAATTACAGATTGTACCTGGAAACATCCTGTAAATTACAGATTGTACCGGGAACCATCATGTAAATTACAGACTGTACTAGGGACCATTCTGTAAATTACAGATTGTACCAGGGACCATTCTGTAAATTACAGATTGTACCAGGGACCATTCTGTAAATTACAGATTCTACCGGGAACCATCCCATAAATTACAGACTGTACCATGAAACATTCTGTAAATTACAAACTGTACCAGGGACCATCCTGTTAATTACATATTCTACCGGGAACTATCCTGTAAATTACGTATTATACTGGGAGCCATCCTGTAAATTACTTGTAATATTCATTCTGTGCAACTCACATACATGTATATCTTCATACTCGACGAAAGAAGATGGACAAGCTTGGTGAACATCAAGTCTATTCAAAACTGGACACAGAACATGAATCAGCAGGCAAGTTCACGACCCTTCCCTAAGATATGTCTTAAGATATATCCTGAGATACATAACTTAGGGGAAAAGGTAGGAACATCATGATCAACTTAGGACACGTTTTAAGATATTTCTCGACGATATCTTAGGAACACCCTAACTTAGGACGTCCTAACTGACTTTGGAACATTCTTATTCCTTTACATGTATTTATACACATGATATCCGTGGCATATCTCCGAGTGGACAATTAAAATCCATTACTTTGAATAAAGAAGAAAAACAAACAAATATACTTAGGACACTCCTTAGTCCTAGGGTAGCTTCATGAACATGCTTGCAAGAGTTTATTTACAAATAGATACGCCTACAGTACCGTGCTAAAGTGTTGTGTAACGGCTAGTCCAAAATTAGATTGTGTACAACTATCAATAATAAGATATGTATTGATGAACTTAATCATCATTTGATCTACTTAAATGTGTAAAGAATCTTTGTACATTCATATCGTAATGATTTATATACGGGAACACGAATTTCCTCGATGCGAAGTACATGGCAAGAACAGTCCTTAATAAATAAGAGATTTTACTCGGCATCCTTACCTGACATAACACTGGCATCATTTCCTAAGTGTTTCCCTTACATTTGTACCATCCTATACCCCATGATATATCTATAACACAACTTATTCCCAAACTGAATAAATCTCCCATCTCTCCAAATATGGCGCTAAAACATGCGGTACCACGAGAGTCGCTCGTGCTGTAATTCGGCCCTCTTCAACCGTTTGCTATAAAAGCCAGGCATTTGAGACCAAGAGAGGAGAAGAGAAGAGAGAGACTTAAGATACACTTCTCACTATAGAATGGAGCCTGAAGAGCCCAAGAGGATGGTAATTAATCAATTATCACTATTGTAATGTATTACCCGGCTAGGATTTGGTGCCACTCTTTTGTGATTATTAGTCTTTGATCCGGCTGTACTGTTGCATCTATCCGGGTGTCCCATTGAACCCGGTTAACTTTATATACTATTCGGGTTTCCCACATTTGATGTTTTATAAATATTATCATAATTTAATATTTCATTAAATTTATCTATATTAATTAAGCCCATCTCGTGTTTGGTTTTAAATGATTCAAGGTAGATCTCAGAAACAGGAGACCCACGCATAAAATTATTGTAACCCAAGTCATTGACGGACGAAACGTTACAATTGCATTAAATATTTCATATAGCGTAAAAATGGAAAGCAAGATCATACTTCAAAACAAAATATGTATTCAAAATTATCAAAATAAAAATTGTTTTTAAGGTTGCATAGTCATGTACATATGATATTTAGCGAACGCACAAACAATTTCACTGATGTCTGGAGTACCCGATTTCACAATTACACTGGTGTTTAGAGTACCCAAGGTCACAATTACACTGATGTCTGAAGTACCCAAGGTCACAATTACACTGATGTCTGGGATATCCAAGGTCACAATTACACTAATGTCTGGAGTATCCAAGGTCACAATTACACTGATTTCTGGAGTATCCATCACAATTACACTGATGTCTGGAGTAATCAAGGCGTATTGCAACGCGTATATAATTGATACGAAGTTGTAATTTGTCCACAGTAGCCGTAACTTAATGTTGGAGTTAAAACAACTTTTAACAAATAGTGCGTATTTTACACGGCGAAATTGGAAAGTACTTATTCAATCGAGGCGTATATTAGCATGTAATATTTGTATATACATTTATTACATATTTACATGTAAGATTAAACACATCGTATATGTTTCATCTAGCTTGTTTTAAACATGTGTAATGAAACTTTCAATATAGCGAAATGTACACGGAGTTAATACGTTTAAAAGCGACGATTTGAACATATTTTAATTGTAAGTGAATTTACAAATGGATTGCGCAGACGCACTTAAAAGACAAGGCGTTTTCTCACACATGCATGCACATATACTGTATAACAATCTAGTTTGGTATGCATTGTAAAACGGTCACTTTAAATAAGATATAATCTAGGGTAAGTTGATCGATCAAACAAAAACAAATAATAACGTCCGCAGCATACCTAGTTATAAACACGACCACTATGCTTAATAAAAGTTTGTTAAATAGTAAACAAATATTGGTTTACATTATTACTAAAACAATCGTCACCAAAAGAGAAAAGGATAATACCAGTTGCTTACTCCAAATAAACCATTAGAAAAATATTTTTGGCTGCTTTATACCTAAGACATGCAATAACAAGTATTGGTATTCATCTTTGAGTTTTCCACAAGTACATGGAGGACTATTAGTGATGTTACAACAAATAATGTCAGAAGAAGACATCAAAGCGTTACTTTCTGTTAGTTTCTGAAACAAATCACTTTCCCTTAGCGTATCGTTGTAATGCACTGCAGCATCTGTTTTAAACGCCCAAACAGCGTGTATTGGGAACTCAAATTCAGTTTGACGGAAATAACATTTCTATATAATATTGCTTGTTGTTTAATCCGATATTCATTTGACTTTTATCCCCGTTTGTATGTTGTGACAAGTGCAGGAAGACACATGCAAGAATATAGTCTGAGTCCGAGGAATCTCGAATTACTCGTTATAAAGTAATGCTTCTTCACGACATGCATACTAACAACCTGGATGTGTGGAAAATGCTATATTTTACAAACATTTTTCGACCGATCAGATCAAGTTATTTTGAATGACAGTATAATGCCACGTTGGCACACTAAAATTGATCGATTGAGTGTTATTTAAATTTCGACCCTGTTCAGGCTATGGTGATTATGTGTGTAGGTTTTTTTATTTTACCAAAACAGACCTTTAATTTAAACTGAATTCAAAATCATGGGTTGACTGATTTCTGTTTATACATTGCAAAGTAAAGGGTAGCAATTGCACAAAATAGCTCAATGTAAGATACGCATAAGTCAAAGGCACCTTTACTACAGTATATATAGCACTTACATGCTCGGGACATGACATGTCTAAGTCGCGCTGTTATGTATATTGGGGGAAAATAATAATGACTTTAAAACAACAGTATTACCTAACAGAGAAAGTGTTTGATATCATTATACAAGTAGGCCTACATATTAGAATTATGCAATGTGAACTGATTGAAATATAGATGAAAAAATACATGCAAAAACAAAATACACTGACACATGCTGAACTATCCAGATACTGATGAAATAGACATTCAATGCTGTATATGTTTCAACTAGTGTGATTGTCTTCTGAAAGCATTAATGTATGTTCAGCTGAATCGTATTACTAATATGTATTTAAACCCTTTCAATTGATCACAAAACACTAGACGAAAGATTAAATCCGTGTAACAAATCAGGAAGAAAAACGATGATTTTAAGACTTTTGCGATTGTCAAATCTCACAAAATCGTTTCACCAATTGTAATATTTTACACATTTTACAGCATAATTTTCCCGGAGAATTTGACAGTGGCGGATCCTGGATTTGTTGATAAAGGCGGCATGTAGTCTTTTTAAGAAAATACGTTTTTAAGGAAGTTAGCTCTTGAGTTTTTGAGCACAATTGCGCAAGATGCAACAACTAAATATTTTCTGGTTCAATACTGATCCCATTGTTGCAGACATATTACACATCTATCACTGAACCCTATCCAGTTGACAAATATGTGTCAATTCAATTTTGGAAGGGTTTTGCGGGGACTATATTTTGTGACGGCAGGATTGATTAATCAAAAAGTTCTAAATCTGTGTGATATTGCAATTTCTAGTTCATTTGATATATCTTCTATTTTTTATACACCTATACGTGTATTTCAGTTTTATGATCTATGATACAAGTAGTTGAGACTTTAAGCTAGATCAATTGTTTTAATTCATTGATTTGGTTGATATATTTTTCCAAATATAACACCGATTCTTCGAAAGGTCTAAGCTAATTTACTCGAACTTTTGTATATTTTTTTTATTTTGCCAATAATTTAAAAATTGGTCTCCAACCCCCGCTTTTTTTTTTACTTCAATTTTAAATTGTAAGACAAGACCTTGAAAACTATGTAAAATTTTAGAGATTGACATTTTTCCTAACAAGTCTTTATAAACTCTAAAATTTGATGTTATGATTTTTTTTTCCTGATATCCTGTGCAAAAAGGTCATGATTTATTTCAATTACCTGTATTAAACTTTTTTTATTTGTATTGTTAGAAGACATGAATATGTATATATTTTATCTTCAGCTGCTTTCCAAAGAGAACGGTATGGAAATAATAAGTCAACTGCATGCAATATATCTATTAATCTCATTTAGATCTATACTTAGTTATAAGTAAATGTAACTACTTTAAAGTGCTATTTCCCATGAGGCGCTCCCTTTAACGACGTGTTATATCATGATATGGTGGGAAATGGTGGATCATGAATCTCCACAACAGATCAAACGTAGACAAGCAATGTATAGTGATCATTACCTCAAGCAAGGACATGTAGAAAGGTAATGTGTGCTATGATTTAACTGTAAAGTGAATTTATATGTTTAGTATATTATCATGATTCACTATAAAAAGAGAATCAAACGACAAACAATCGATGTTCATCTACTGGTATTGACAAAGTATGTGTGGGTTAAATGTAGAAAAGTGTGACCACGCAAGTTTAAACGATAAAAAACCTACAAATGTGTTTTCTACTTTTAAGTAGGAAGAAACAAGTAACAAACATGTCGGTTAACTATAGAAATGTTGGATGACAAGGTTTAAATGACCTTAAAGATAACTGAGTTCGAAATATGTTCTTGTTTGTTAACTGTAAACCAATCTGTCCTCCGTTATCTGATCGGCATTTCTTTTTGACATTTTGTATTGGATCATCTGCACTAGACGATGAATTAAACACGCATTGGTCTGTGAAAATACGTCGTCATCAACATTGAAATTAGTGAGGATTCCTCCTCCTAAAATGACGTCGCTTTTGGATACGCAGTCTAACCTTCAAGTGTCAACACAGTAGTCAACCGAGTAAGTACATCAGTATTGTAACGATGCAGATGCGCGCTCCTTCATGAAATCAAAACTAATTAAGGGGGTATTTTTTGTAAAACGGTAGACACTTATTTTTTTTTCAAAATACCAGTTCTGTATCATTTTCCATTTCAAATAGTTTTGAATAACAAAGAAAATGGTTGCTTCTTTCCGATTTCACATGGCCAGAAAATATTAGACTCATAGAACAAAAAATCACGCCATCCAATATCTTAAACGACATAAATCTTCAATGAAAGTATCATATATCAATGAATTATTGTTGGTTCCATTCATTTCTACAAGACATATAAGATCGTAATTGAATGTATCGAATATTTTTGTTTGAAGAGATAATGCTTGTATACATGTCATCGTTTTCGGGTAAGGAAATGCCACAGCTCAGCGTCTTTTTACGTGCACGTTCAATTGTGACGTAACAGTTGTCTGAATAAAGTATACATGGGTCATTGACTGAAAATAAAGAACGTAATACTTTACCGAAATTATATAGATATTATTACCAACAGTTCAAGCTCCGGTCACCTCAGTATATTCCGTTACGCTACAACTCCAATTATCATCGCTGCCACAGGCTTTCAGATATGAACCGTGTTGACGGCATGACGTCACAGTTGCAAAAGCGCGGTGAGTTATAAAGCTGATGTTTAGAAATAAAATTATGATATTCACAGCAAATTGTTTACGAGATCATTCAATTTCATTGTGCATGTAGTGGTTCCTTAATGTCGATATCGGTTTCCTTGCATCTTACAGATTATTAAGTCTTAGATTATCATTTTCTTTCAAATTTCTTCAAATAAATATTCATAGACCGTTATTAATAACATACTTTATCATATAGCTAATGAATAGTCTAATATAAAATCTGCGTAAAATCTAGAGAATGTTAGCGTTCAATATCCTGAGAATTTATTGAACGCTAACTTTGCATTGCGTAAATTGTATGCGCCCGAAACATTCCGAGTATGAGCGTTCAATATTGACGTTACCGTAACGACGTAAACAAGCCAAAATGGCAGACGACGGTCCTCCGAATCTGACAGAGCCGGTATTTTGATATTTACTTAAGCAAAATGGTTTACTGTACATAAATTATGATGTCCCCATTTACAAAATCAGTTTGCTTCATGAATTAATGACGGGTTAAATATTGAACAGTTAAGAAATGCATGTTGTTATTGCACACTGCCAATATTGATGAATTCTCGTCTATTTTGGAGTAGTTTGAGTGAAAGGGGATCTAATTTAACAACTAAATACTTTAGCTATATAATAAAAGGGTTATATAACTTATATAGGTGAATATTGGCACGAGTTGGCTGTCAAAATGCACGAGCTTGCGAGTGCATTTTGACAGCCAACTCGTGCCAATATTCACCAATATAAGTTCAATAACCCTATAATATTTAATCAATGAAAGAGAAAGTAAGTGAAGTAAGTATAATTGTAGAGTCAAATTATTTGATTCAGATAAATGGAATTTCGCTAGAATCAAATAAGAAAACGTCCATTAGTATTCATTTTAAAAGAATTTGATGCGGGCCTAATCCTTGTCGCTGTGTACACGATGTGGATTTTAAAAATCATAGTTTATACGTTTTCATCTTTTTACGTCAGGGATCCATATATGAGGCGCCGTTGATAAACTTTGACCTACATTTAGAAATTAGTGCACAGCAATATAAAGAAATTTACGTATATAGCTGGTGCACATTTATGAATATGGGTATATGTGAGGGGCAGGGGGTGGGGTTAAAATTTACTCACCATGCACCCAAATTGAACGAACAAAAATTGCAGTCACCATTATCTATATTTTAAAACGCATTAGCGTTTCTTCGCAGGTTGCATTTCAGACATATAAGTACAGGTTCATACATGTAGCTTTGCGTTAACAAAAGAAAAAAAGGGGGGGGGGAGTCAACAAGCAAAAAATGAAGAGGAGAGAGACACCCCCCACAAACACACACTGTTACTCTTGTTGGCATGAAACAACTTAGTTTATTGATTTTATGATACTTTTAAATAATATTGTCCATTGTATTATTTTACATGGAAGGCATATTTGTCAAGAAAGTGAAAAGGATGGGTACCCCCCTCCCAAGTTCTATTTGCTGGAAGTATAATTCTTTGTAGTATACACCATGCTCTGATGATGCTTGTAATTATATGACTCTTGCCCCCATATAATTATATAGTTTCTTACAGAATTGAACACATTTAATGATTTATAGCTTTTCAGAAAATATCTTTTTAAACATATAAAATCTTTTTGTAATTAAGACCAATTAGGAAAGCAAGTTAACTTCAAGCAACAATTCATTTCTTATTTCACTAAGACCGTTTCTAATTAGACAGTAAAAATTCTTGCAAAAATACACTGAATCTTTCAGCACCACACTTTTTTCAGTCCACTTGTACTTAATTGACTTCGTTACTTTTGTACATGTGATAATTTCACGTCAATGTTCACATAAGAAAAAAAAGTATCTTATGAATTATATGAATTTGATATGGAATTATTTTTAAGTCCCCTGTAAACTGTCATTCAACAACAAAATACCCCACTGTTTGAACAAATCAAAATTCACACCCTTACATTGCATGCATAATTTGTTATATTGTAATGAAATTGTTCTTGGTATTTTCAAAGATTCAACAGGAAATAATTCTGAATCAAAACTCTTTTGTAGATAAACTCTTGCCTTAGAATTTTTTTAATGAATATACAGTGTATATTACATATATATTTGTGTATATTACATTATTATGCATTTTGTGTCCTTCAGTAAAATTTATGAAATTTAATAAAATGAACCCTTATATGGCCCCGTCATGTCCTCAAGAACCATGTTTTAAAACCCTATACAACAATGTTCACACAGTTTTGTCATTTCTGTTCCTGTTGATTTACAGCAAATTTGAAATTCAGAAAGACCCATTCTATTTTGCATTTATTTCTCCTTGGAAGGGGTCCAGGATCCCCCTTTATAAATAAAAAAATATGTGAAAAGCTAACTTTGACAATTTTCCCTACTACAGGTATACCAAGAAAATCAATAAATATTATACATGTATGGTATGTCATCTATACACTGTACATGCATCTATGCATATGTTCTTCATTAAATTTTCCTTCCATGAGGCTTTTTCAGTATGTACTGTATGATAACTACAGGTATCTATCAAACACATCTAAATGATACTTTCAGAGAATTTATCATGTTTTATTGGCAAACACTTCACATGTTTATCATTGGTACACTATTGATAGCCTCACTGTCATACATATATATATAATATGTAACATTGGGAAGGAATTTTTGTCTCTTTCTCAGCTTTCAATCCCTTTATACTTCTTGCACATATTTGGAAACAGGCAAAAAATGGCATTTTTCTCATATGTCAGGAACTGAAATGAAGAAAAGTATTTGTTATATTCAAATGTTGTTTCAGAAATTCAGACAACTCAAAATTCAATAAACATGTATATATCAATAATGTATCACAGTGCAAAGCGATGGACTGTGAATTATGTGATAAACAAATTTTAAATTACCTTGTTGCAATAATAAATTCTAAAGCTTAAGTATATATTGCTACTTGCACTATCAATGCTGCAGATGTTGACATGCAGAGGCATTTCTCAGAATTAAAGATTTACCTTAAAAAATCAACAATCATGATTTTTCACTGTTTTCATTTTTAAATTAAACATTTCTATGTATTAAACACAAGTACTAGTACCTCATTCCAATAAGTTTAATTCAAATTGGTGGAAATCCTTCACATCTTGTAATTCCTCGTCGTCGGTTACCCATGGATGCTTCCCATAAGTTCTTTCCTTTGTCAGATTGTGGAAGCTGGTGTGGACTCAAAATCATGGTTTGCGATTGCGATGATGCAATTCCTATAAAAATATAAACCATGTCTTATTTATATGCTCATAGTTTATACATTTCTGATCCAATTTAAACAAATCTGTATGGTTCAATGTTGCAAAATTGCATTAATACAAATTTAATCTGAAAACAATCTGCAACACATTACATTTAATGATGATGTATACAATATGATGTTTACATCTGAAGCAGGAAAAATTTCTTACATTGGTTTTAGCCGAATTGCCATTGGTTGACTTTAACTGCATAAATATGTAATGATTTATATTCCTTACATCATGGATTTTCAGTGACAAACAAAGCATAATGTATGAACACTTGGTTAATACTTTGTACATATATATGTGTACATCCTGTCCAACTGTCTCACCATAGAAATTTCACATGTTTAGTGATGAAATTTCTGTGGTGAGAGTGTATTTATCAATTTCTCTGTATGTTAACTTTGGGTTCTGTCATAATATAAATTCCCACATGTATTCATCATTGAAATTATTTCATTACTGCATTAGCCATAGACCTTATATCTCACTTACAATATATCTTAATTAATACTGGATTGTTAATTTCATTAAACAAATGTCAGGTTTTGAACTGGAATCTATATTAGACATGTGTTTTAATTGAGTTACACTGCATATGAATTTGTTCTCTTTGGATTTTCTGTCTTGAGCCACTAATTATCTGTATTGGTGTGTAAACACAAGGTGTGAATCTAGTAAGGTGTGCAAAGTTATATGTATGATTTAATCTAGACCATATCATGGTCATTGATAAACTCATATGACTTTTTTTAAAATCTTGTACCAGATTTATATGTTCACCATGTTCAACAACAAAAATAATTTTGAAAGTGCACCTCCACAATGTTAATTTGGGGGATCATTTCCCATAAAAAAAATTGTTTGCATAGATCAACAGATTTATTGATATAAATCTGAATTACCTATAATCAAAGTAATGCAATAAAGATCTAGTGATTGATATTAGCGATTCATCAAACACATTGATTTTAAAAACAATTTCAAGATTGTTTTAAAAACGAAATTAGGCTTTTAAAAATATCTTCAATAGTCAATCTTTAATATGTGCCTGTAGTATTTCACTGAAGATGTACGTACACTTAAACTTTATCAACATGTATCATTCTCTATGGCACTACGGACAGCTGACGGACTTTTCAAAAGATACGAGATCTCTGAGAAAATTCGAGTCACTAACCTGGTTGTATGAATGTTCTCGCTTTATCTGGACAACGTATCCATCTGTAAAGAAGTCCCTGGTGTATCTGTCTTTCTTGGCTGGATTCCCTCTCAAATATGACAGCAATACGCAAAAGTGTGGCCCTGATACGATAAAAATCGTCCTCCTGTTTCCACAGACGCCTCGGCATTATCATCACTACGTCGATGACGTTCCGCTCAAAATTATAGTTCAATCATTCTCTACCCAGAGTTCCGTGCGCTCCTCGCACTACACCTCTGTCAACGGCTTTTTACAGAAATCTTGTAAAAGTTTCTTTGATCCAACATTTATGTTTTGGACTAAATATTTAGTCATATTAGGATATGTTTTTGGTGCAATCAAATTGATGCTTACTGTAAATTGTTTAAAATCGCCTTTTTCTGATCATAAATTTGGAACTACTTCGTAATATGCGTATGAATGTAGAATATACACGTGGTGGAGATTTAAATGTAAACATGGAATCAAAAGTAAGAAAGGCTGTAAAAATACGATAAAACTTGTAAAATAAGAGACAAACAGCTAAATGGTAAATATATATGGGCTATGAAAAGAGCCTGCTGTATCACCTGTTGCCTGAACTTTAAAAGGGAAAGAAAACCGAGAATGACTGTTTATATCATGTGATTATATTATCACGTGGTTCCAAGCGTTGACAGAGGTGTAACGCGCCCTCTGGTGAGAGAATGATAGTTCAATGTCAAGGCCGGTAGTGTCAATTTTTTTAATCAGACAAAACGTTACACAAAGTGTAGAAGAATTTATTTCTACTAATTCTGGAATAAATAAACCCCACGTGACCACCTTATCTGGTATTTTAGAAACTGAATCACACGCGTATAGTAACTTGTGTTTTTCTGAAGAAGTTTGGAAAGCCTGTGGCAGTGTCATTATTCGTAGGAGAAAGTAGTCCCGGAGAATTGACACTGTACGGAGTTTGACCAACAGTTATGGTCGAAATAAAACATGCTGCGTTTAAATTTCTTAAGTCTTCCTTCGGTTCCCGGTGCAAAATTTCGGTTAGTAATAGGTTTAATCCTGTTCAGCTGGCGATGTTAGGCGTTAAGCGTTTTTAGAACAACCCGGAAAAAAATCGGACGGGTTTGCCCAGTTTATGAAAGTTTCGTTCAACGATTTGACTCGTTTATGGCGGACATTTGAAAATGGCGAGTTCATAATTTAATTCCTACCCCATCATACAAAGGAGTATATCGCACTTGGTATGTAATTTAGGCTACATAAATACTTTTTTCTTGAATATCAATTTTTACAAATATTCTGCTATACAATGTCAGTTTATACTTCTGTTTACCCAAATTACTTAATGAAGATATATATATGTTGGTAGTATCTTTATTTGATAAGCATAAACATCACCATGATTATATAGAGTATATAGTAGATGTAACGTAATGGGCATAAAAAAAATTACAAACTGTTGCAAAAGGCCACCCTAAACCAGAAATAAAACATTGAAATTGCTTTACCTGAGTATGACTGTACATAAGTCCATTTGAGGAAATTTTGTTTAAGGTGGCCCTCTTGTTGAAAATGGATAAAATATGAAAAAATCGTTCTCAAAATTTGCCTTGGGATATAGCAGCCTGTCAAACGTTAAACCTTTAAACTTACATACCTCGGTGGCCTAGTGGTTTATGTGCTCGGTAAACTAAACTTAAACCATACATTCCGAGTTTAAGTCTAATATCCCCCCTCCTTTTTTTTTTTTGGCTTTTCATTTTTTGGGGTAGTTTTCTTAAGGGGAGGGGGGTGTTATAAATGTGATACATATATTATAAGAAATATTAATCATTATCATCATAACTTTCAATATTTGCAAGTTACGACTTAAAGTAAAGGAATTTATTTGGAGATCACTGTAGTTCCTTTTGTTTACACTAACATGTTCCTGTGTGCACAATATTTTCAAACCGTAATGTGGCTGACGAAAAGCTAAACAATACTACAAAAAAGGGCGCAAATGCACAGTATATAAAAATAGGTCAAGGGAGGAAATGAACTGTCATTCACAGTTTGACTTCTCAAAAATAAATATAAAAACTCATGTAGCAACTGTCATATGATAATTAGGCAAAGCTTAACACTCGAATTATCAACTAACGGCAAATGAACTAATGAAATATATTAAAGGTGCTGCAGTCATGTCAGGAAAAAACAGTCAGTTAAGTGATGCCATATGTAAAAGGGTTGTTGTGTAATATGAATGCACCTATGAAAATATTGTACTGTTCATCATTCCAAATAGGAAAATGGTTTATTGATTAAAGCACGACACATATAAATGTCAGTAATGCTAAACTGCGGCAGTTATATATCTTCATTAACAAAACATCAAAAACGTTGGTTTTATATTTAAATATAACACGCCAGTCTATTATTGGAAACCGATGTTTTCCATTTAGATTTCTGAGTGGGTCATTTCGTCAGCAAATGCGTTATACCTCTTTCATGAAGATTGTCTATACTCTAAAGCCCCCACCCCGTCCAAGAAATTTCACATGTATTTGGTGGAGAGAGAGAGAGAGAGAGAGAGAGAGAGAGAGAGAGAGAGAGAGAGAGAGAGAGTCACTCATATTTACAAATGGATGTCAGTATTGGGGAACAGCAATTAAACAATACATGTATTCTAGCAAAGTTGAACCTTAAAACTGTCCACCTCAAGGAGTGTTTGAAACTGGCTGTAAGATTAGTTAGACATGCAGGGCTGACTGCTTGTAAAAGTTGTTGGAACTGACAAATACCTACTAGTCCTGAGAAAATAATTGCAGTTTTAAAAACTACTTTTATATGTACAGTGTATTACTACATGTATCTATCTTCTAAAGGCTTGATTCGTTTCTAGTACATTATATTTTATTGTAATTTTGATATACGGTAGAATATGTAGTAAGATGTATTTAATTAACGAGTTCTATCCATTTTGTAACAGGTACAATGATGACGTTGATTCATCTAAATTTTATTTAGCGGTAATTTTATCACGTCCGATCGGTCGTCTATTCGTCCGTCGTAAATATTAAAATTTATGCGTCTCGGGCGGTCGGGCGCACGATTATTTCAAACACTGCAACGGGCTCAAGACTCTAAATGTAAAAAGAACAAGAGAGTGAAGTTGGTTGAAAATTTAGAAAGTAGCTGACGTTTCAAGTAAATCTGCGATATATATTAAAAAATAATTATAATTTTAAACTGCGTTCATGTTTTCGATTTTTTTTTTGTGTTGGGAAAGTGAGCATTTATATGTTTTTATGAGGTGCGTGTGTTAAATAAACATAACTATATTGTAAAATAGAAACCACCTTAGTTGTATTTCTGGTTAGAATATCAAGACATGATTAGACTATATGAAATTGAAAAATTTAACCTTAATGAGATTCAAAAATAAAATTATAGTATTATATTTGTTTATTTATTGTTACAGCGATCATGCGATCGCAAAAGAAAAGAATTTCAAAATCAGTAGCCGCGCAACACAATTAAGGTAGGTCGATCCTCATGTGACTTATCAATATTAATAGTTAAAAGTGCAAAATCCGTATTCATTTCCATTCATTATAGTTAAATTTAATGAATAACCAAAGAAAATGTGTATGTTGCCACATTTTTAAAGATGTCAGACATAAAACACCGGAAGTATATGTTAACATCAGAAAATCACACATTTTCGTTATACAGAATAATTATAATAGATAAAAACTTGTTTGAATGAGAAATTTTAAATGTCAACAGTTAAAAAAGTTTAATTCGTAGACATGCATAAATTAATTATGGATATTTGGGAAATCATGTATAATAGACAAACAGTAGAAGAAATACCAGCATAGGAGTTATTGCCCTTGACAACATTTTTTAATTACAAAGAATTGATTATCCATGGAAAATACAAACTGTTTCAAAATCAATAGTTTACCATTTTTAAAAATATTTTATGGAGTAAATAAAAATTCTCTGAAAGATATATCTCTATCAAAGTTTAATTTGATAAAGATTTTTGCAAAAACATATGACATCACACGAGGATCGATTAACCTTAAGATCTATAGCACAATATATGTACGCATTTATATATACTAAAAGTTTTGCGATATGTATTTTGTAAATAAATGATTATTTTGTCCATACATAATTGATTTCCCCTTCAAAACAAAGTTGTTTTGAGTTCTTTTTGAAGTGACACATGAAAAGTAAATGAACAATGTTGTTGAATGACGTCGCGAATATTTATATTCAACAATTTTGAAGATAAGCGATGTATAATATTGGAAGGACCTCTGGCATTCCGAAGCTCGTTTTTTGTCACAGCTGACTATTATTATGATGAAATAACAATATTGTTGAGTGATTATGTCATTTATTGAAACAAATGACGAAAACAAAATCATAGTTGAATTTTTTTACAAAATTAATTGGCTGGGACCAATTATAAAAAAGAGCACTAAATTTACAACTGCGCAAATAAACATATACATTACACAGATTGACCCATCCAATATACAACTAAAACACTAATGATGTCAAAAAGGTGGCGCACAAAAAGGGCCGTGATTATGTCATTTATTGAAACAAATGACGACAGAGAGAAATACATCATAGTTGATTTTTTTTAATTAATTGACTGGGACCACTTATAAGAATACAACTAGATTTGCAACTACACAAATAAACAGTTATACATTACACAGATTGATCCCAGCCAATATACAACTAATGATGCCAAAAAGGTGGCACACAAAACAGGCCACCAAGCAATGAGACATGCAACGAAGTGCATGTAAGTTGCTGCGCCACCCAAGGAATGCCAGATGAAAAATAATAAAAGTATCCCGATCGAATGATAAATATGGCTAATTGAATATAAGATACATATGTTGTAATTATCTATAGTAAGATAGATTAGAAAATAATAAATACTAAGATCCATAATATGATATAGCTTATACAAGATAAATTTAGCTGGGGGCAAACCAGTGAAAATGCAAACGCAGTAATGAAACAAAAAACCAAAGCAGCAGACAAACTCTGACCTGCTTGGAGAAGGGAACTTTCTTAAAATGACACAGAACTTACAACAAAAATGAGCAGCAGGCAACTTCTGACCTGCTCCGCATACAAAATGTTATCTGCATCTATATACCAACGCTAATGAACAGCAGACAAATTCTGACCTGCTCCATATATGAAATGCTACCTACAACTATATATTGAGTAACATATAACTTCTGACCTGCTCAATTAAAAATGAAAAATAATATCTAGGAAATTAACAGGTCTATACAAATATTGAGCAGCAGACAACTTCTGACCTGCTCAGGGTAATCTTGTTATTTAAAGAAAAATAAAACAGATTTGAACAGCAGACAACTTCTGACCTGTTCAAAAACGGGGTTTGACTCATGAAATAGGGGGTGAAACTTGTATGTACTGGTAATGACCTGTTGAAATTACATGCCGGAAAAGGATTGTTCTTGGGTTTAAATTCAAGATTCTTGACGACAATCAAATATTGGCCAACTGCAGTATTTACATGGGAAATGAATATATGCGGATACAACGTTTAATAGCATTTGACTGCCATCTGCCAAGCTGCTGGATGTAATTTTCAGAGTAGCCTAATTTTGCAGCTTCTGTTGCGGCTCCAATTCGAAAACTGTGACCTTTGTACTGAAGTGGATTGAGATCACAGTATACAAGAGCCAATTTGAGTTGTTGTACTACAAAGGAGTGCATGACTGAGGCTCCAGATTGAAATGAAAACAAAAGACCAGATGTATTCCGAAAGGTATTGATATACAATCGCAAAGCCCGTACCAGGCATGTGTTAGAGTTTTTACTTGGAGATAGCATAATCGTAATAATAAGGTTGATTATTTTATATGGTTTTGAAATGCCTGAGAATGATTTATACCCCTTGACCTTGAAGAAAGCAAATGTCCTTACGCTGTACGACAAGATCCAGAAATCTGTCACTACGACAGACTAATTCGCCGAGTCTAAAGAAACCACGGAAAGCTAAAAGAAATATTGCTCGTAAGAGTAACACACATTCCGTTTCCACCGCTGTATGCTGTAAAGCAACCAGAATTTGCTGTAATATTGGTATAGTAATAGGTAACCTAGTATCTGAAGACTTTCGCAAATTTTGAGTACCTTTGAGGATTTTGCGAATAACAAAATGCTGAGTGGGATCAATTACATTGCACAATTTGTGAACGTAGCTAATTGCAGAAATATGTGAACAAATAGTGGATGAGCTGAGGTGTTGTAGATACAATTGGCTTATGTATTTACACATACGACTCAAAGAACAGGGGAAAATAAATGATGTGGAAGCTGAATTACAGAATTCAACTAGTAATTTCCAGCTCCGCATGTAAGCTTTTCTTGTTGGTGGGGATAACGCTTCGCAAAGCAACCTCTGAGATACTGATGCTCAATGTAGATCAAGTGAGGTGGTAGGGTGGCAGGTTGCTGATCCAACCAAGGGGCTATCGCTCTTGCTTCCTGGAATTTAAACCGTGACAAGTGATCAGCAATACAATGGTCTCCACGAATATGTTTTGCTTTGAAAAATATATTGTGTGACAATGCTGCTAGAACTAACCTTCTAACTAAACGCATGATTGTTTTCTCTTTACTTGACTGTTTATTGATGATTTCAACTACAGCCATATTATCGCAAAATAACAGGATCCTATGATTCTTTAACTTATGACCCCAGAATTAAACTTTCTTCTTATGTACAAATCTCATATCCTTTTCCTTTGTATATATGAATATGTGTAATACTCTAATGATGTAATTTCTGTATTGTTCATGCAATCTCCCATGGGAGGAAATAAAGAAAGAATGAATGAAAAAGAGCAAGAACAATAGGGAAAAGCTCCTTTACAGTTATATGATAAGGCATGTATTGAACAAGCCAATCACCTGCAAACCAACTCGATCCTAAAACAGCCGCGTACCCTAATGCACCAGATGCATCACTGTATACATATTGAGCTTGTTTGCATAAATCCACTGATCATGTAAGAAGATAGCTTTGCCATTAAAATTTTCGGTGAATTGTTGCCAAGCTTTAGTGTCATTTTGTGCCTCAGAAGTAAGCCGTATGGGATGGTGTGGCTTTTCTACGTTACAAGTGAGATAAGTGAGCCTTCTTAAAAAGGCGCGACCAGGAGAAACAACTAAACATGCAAAGTTGAGAAGTCCGATAAGAGACTGGACATCATGTAAGGATATTTTCTTTCTCCTACACGTTGAAACTATTACATGCATTAACAAAATACAGGCACCTGGTGAATCCTCCAAATATTAAATTTACATTCACTGCTCTGTTTCAAATAGTTTCTTTTTTCCTGAAATAATTTATGCATGTTGAGTTTGATTGCATTACTAATATGTATTCTCATCAAATTGATCATGAACACATCAGGCAAGAAATCGCATTCATATAAGACATAAGGTAGAAAAGATGTTTTCACAAATTTTTGAATAATTAATTGCGATTGTCGAATCTCGTGAAGATTGTCTCATTAATCATTACATTTTCAACATACCAAGATATTAATTCATTCTCCATGTATCGTTTTTCCATTGAATTAATGGTTAATTTTCCCGGAAAGGTTTCAACATTTAAAAAAAGAAATAAAAAAAAAATCAAGCGCTTTGTACGTCCGAAACATATGATTTGATTAATTTTCCCGATGATAAATGTTTTCTCCCTTTGGGTGCCTGTTTGCCATAGCAAAATCACTATTCTGCTTTCGTTTTATTTAGCGTTATAATTACTTATATGTCAAGTATTTTTGAGAAGAGAACGGTATGAACAAATTATTAAGATGATTTTGAGATAAATAGTCATTTGATATTCGAATTCTACTTATTCATACGTATATATTGTATCTGTAACTATTTTAAAGTACCACTCCCCTTGGGGTACCCCTTTTTCAATGACCTGTTTGATCAAAGCTCCAAACAGATCAAAGATACACAGGTAATATGGCATGTCAAACGTTGCAATATTTGATCTTTTCCATTTGCATTGTATAATTTCCATTTGTATTGTATATTTTTCCATTTGTATTCTATATTTTCCATTTGTATTGTATAATTTTCCATTTGTTTACTATATTTTCCATTTGTATTACATGTATATAATTTTTTTGCGTGTGCATTGTATAATTTCCATTTGCATTGCAAAATATTTCATTTGTATTCGATGCGATGGATTGTTTATTTTGATTTGTTACGAAGGGCGCCACTTTATGAGGCAGGAGGTCTGGGCCGCCTTGAGGCGGCCCCAGTGGATCGAAGGGGCAAATGAAAAATTATACAATGCAAATGGAAAATATAGAATACAAATGGAAAATTATACAATACAAATGGAAAAGATCAAATATTGCAACGTTTGACATTCCATACAGGTAATGCAGATTGATATTTAAAGTCTATATGATTAGCATTATAAAAGTATTAAATCAACAAATGGTCAATGTTGATTATTAACATGCGTTAGTTGTACGCAGAAATAAATAAGGAAGTTTACGTGTTGGTTAAATATAGAGAGGAAGTTTAGAATGACGATGAAGATAAATAAGCTTTGAAACATGCTCTCATATCTCAATCGTAAACCCATTTCCGATCGATGTCTTTTTGTCATGTTGTTTGAAATCATCTTCACAAGCCCAGTACTCTCATCTGTGGAAGATGACAGTGGGTTAAAATACATAATGACCTGTGAAAATAGTCATTGTGGTGTAAACATTACAAATCGGTGAGGACCGAAAATACGGAAAATGCTTTCCAGGTCCGCGGGGGTCCCGCATTCGCTCCGGGGTGCCTATACGGAGCTAGATAGAGCACTGCTGATATTTTTGTTAGAAAGAGCATGGAATTCTAAGCAGGGTACCATGTTCGATTGTTTTTTTTGAAGCCCCTTTAGGGCCATAGAAAGGGCGGCTCTATATAGACTCTAAAGCGGATTTCTATATGAAAAGGGTAGCCCTCGGTATTTTAGCTCTACGGGGACTATCCTAGTAAGTATAGACATGTTCTACCCCTCAAAATACTCTAACAGAATGTATCTATTTGGGAAAAATAAATTAAAGTCGATTAATTAATCCTCCGAGGCAGAAATCACCGTCCAATTTGCCGCATCTACCGAAAATACGGAAAATGCTTTCCAGGTCCGCGGGGGTCCCGCATTCGCTCCGGGGTGCCTATACGGAGCTAGATAGAGCACTGTTGATATTTTTGTTAGAAAGAGCATGAAATTCTAAGCAGGGTACCATGTTGGATTGTTTTTTTGAAGCCCCTTTAGGGCCATAGAAAGGGCGGCTCTATATAGACTCTAAAGCGGATTTCTATATGAAAGGGGTATCCCTCGGTATTTTAGCTCTACGGGGACTACCCTAGTAAGTATAGACATGTTCTACCCCTCAAAATACTCTAAATGAATGTATCTATGTGGGAAAAATAAATTAAAATCGATTAATTAACCCTCCGAGGCAGAAATCACCGTCCAATTTGCCGCATCTACCGAAAATACGGAAAATGCTTTCCAGGTCCGCGGGGGTCCCGCATTCGCTCCGGGGTGCCTATACGGAGCTAGATAGAGCCACGCCGATATTTTTGTTGTAAAGAGCATTAAATTTGAAGCAGGGTACCATGTTCGATTGTCTTCTTTAGCCCCCTTAGGGCCACAGAGAGGACGGCTCTATAAAGACCCCAAGGCGGATTTCTATATGAAAGGGGTAGCCCTCAGTGTTTTAGCTCTACGGCGACTGCATAGGTATGTATAGACATGTTCCACCTACCAAAAGAATTATAAAGAATATATCTATTTAGGAAAAAGAAATTAAAGTCGATTAATTAAGTCTACGAGGAAGAAAAAGCCGTCCAATTTGCCGCATTTACTGAAAATAGCGAAATTCGCGTTCTGGGCCGCAGGGGGTCCCGCATTCGCTTCGAGGTGCCTATACGGAGCTAGATAGAGCCACGCCGATATTTTTGTTGTAAAGAGCATTAAATTCTAAGCAGGGTACCATGTTCGATTGTTTCTTGAAGCCCCTTTAGGGCCATAGAAAGGGCGGCTCTATAAAGACTCTAAAGCGGATTTCTATATGAAAGGGGTAGGCCTCTGTATTTTAGCTCTACGGGGACTACTCAGGTAGGTAGGGACATGTTCTACCTACCAAACGATTTCTAAAGATTGTATCTATTTGGAAAAAATAAATTAAAGTCGATTAATTAACTCTCCGGGGAAGAAATGGCCGTCCAATTTGCCGCATTTACTGAAAATAGCGAAATTCGCGCTCTGGGACGCAGGGGGTCATGCATTCCCCTTGAGGTGCCTATACGGAGCTAGATAGAGCACTGCTGATACTTTTGTTAGAAAGAGCATGAAATTCTAAGCAGGGTACCATGTTCGATTGTTTTTTTTGAAGCCCCTTTAGGGCCATAGAAAGGGCGGCTCTATAAAGACTCTAAAGCGGATTTCTATATGAAAGGGGTAGCCCTCGGTATTTTAGCTCTACGGGGACTATTCAGGTAGGTAGGGACATGTTCTACCTACCAAACGATTTCTAAAGATTGTATCTATTTGGGAAAAATAAATTAAAGTCGATTAATTAACTCTCCGGGGAAGAAATGGCCGTCCAATTTGCCGCATCTACCGAAAATACGGAAAATGCTTTCCAGGTCCGCGGGGGTCCCGCATTCGCTCCGGGGTGCCTATACGGAGCTAGATAGAGCACTGCTGATATTTTTGTTAGAAAGAGCAATAAATTCTAAGCAGGGTACCATGTTCGATTGTTTTTTTGAAGCCCCTTTAGGGCCATAGAAAGGGCGGCTCTATATAGACTCTAAAGCGGATTTCTATATGAAAGGGGTAGCCCTCGGTATTTTAGCTCTACGGGGACTATCCTAGTAAGTATAGACATGTTCTACCCCTCAAAATACTCTAAAAGAATGTATCTATTTGGGAAAAATAAATTAAAGTCGATTAATTAATCCTCCGAGGCAGAAATCACCGTCCAATTTGCCGCATCTACCGAAAATACGGAAAATGCTTTCCAGGTCCGCGGGGGTCCCGCATTCGCTCCGGGGTGCCTATACGGAGCTAGATAGAGCACTGCTGATATTTTTGTTAGAAAGAGCAATAAATTCTAAGCAGGGTACCATGTTCGATTGCTTTTTTGAAGCCCCTCTAGGGCCATAGAAAGGGCGGCTCTATATAGACTCTAAAGCGGATTTCTATATGAAAGGGGTAGCCCTCGGTATTTTAGCTCTACGGGGACTACCCTAGTAAGTATAGACATGTTCTACCCCTCAAAATACTCTAAATGAATGTATCTATGTGGGAAAAATAAATTAAAATCGATTAATTAATCCTCCGAGGCAGAAATCACCGTCCAATTTGCCGCATCTACCGAAAATACGGAAAATGCTTTCCAGGTCCGCGGGGGTCCCGCATTCTCGCCGGGGTGCCTATACCGAGCTAGATAGAGCACTGCTGATATTTTTGTTAGAAAGAGCATGAAATTCTAAGCAGGGTACCATGTTCGATTGTCTTTTTTAGCCCCTTCAGGGCCACAGAGAGGACGGCTCTATAAAGACTCCAAGGCGGATTTCCATATGAAAGGGGTAGGCCTCTGTATTTTAGCTCTACGGGGACTACTCAGGTAGGTAGGGACATGTTCTACCTACCAAAAGATTTCTAAAGATTGTATCTCTTTGGGAAAAATAAATTAAAGTCGATCAAATAACCCTCCGACGAAGAAATGGCCGTCCAATTTGCCGCATTTACCGAAAATACGGAAAATACTTTCCAGGTCCGCGGGGGTCCCGCATTCGCGCCGGGGTGCCTATACGGAGCTAGATAGAGCACTGCTGATATTTTTGTTAGAAAGGGCATTAAATTCTAAGCTGGGTACCATGTTCGATTGCTTTTTTGAAGCTCCTTTAGGGCCATAGAAAGGGCGGCTCTATGAAGACTCTAAAGCGGATTTCTATATGAAAGGGGTAGCCCTCGGTATTTTAGCTCTACGGCGACTACATAGGTATGTATAGACATGTTCTACCCACCAAAAGAATTATAAAGAATGTATCTATTTGGGAAAAAAAAATTAAAGTCGATTAATTAACTCTACGAGGAAGAAAAAGCCGTCCAATTTGCCGCATTTGTTGAAAATAGCGAAATTCGCGTTGCGGGCTACAGGGGTCCTGCATTCGCCTCGAGGTGCCTATACGGAGCTAGATAGAGCCACGCCGATATTTTTGTTAGAAAGAGCATTAAATTCTAAGCAGGGTACTATGTTCGATTGTCTTTTTCAGCCCCTTTAGGGCCAGAGAGAGGACGGCTCTATAAAGACTCCAAGGGGGATTTCCATATGAAAGGGGTAGGCCTCTGTATTTTAGCTCTACGCGGACTACTCGGGTAGATAGGGACATGTTCTACCTACCAAAAGATTTCTAAAGATTGTATCTATTTGGGAAAAATAAATTAAAGTCGATCAAATAACCCTCCGACGAAGAAATGGCCGTCCAATTTGCCGCATCTACTGAAAATACGGAAAATGCTTTCCAGGTCCGCGGGGGTCCCGCATTCGCGCCGGGGTGCCTATACGGAGCTAGATAAAGCACTGCTGATATTTTTATTAGAAAGAGCAATAAATTCTAAGCAGGGTAGCATATTGGGTTGTTTTTTACAGCCCTTACGGGGCCAGAGAGAGTGCGTCTCTATAGAGACTCTAAACAGAGCAGAAGGGGTAGCCCTCCATATTTTAGGTCTACGGGGACTACCGCGGTAGTTAAAGACATGTTCTATGCACCAAAAGATTCATAAAGAATGTATCTATGTGGGAAAAATAAATTAAATTCGATGATCTAACTCTCCGAGGAAGAAATGACCGTCCAATTTGCCATATCTACCGAAAATACCGAAATTCACTTCCTGGGCTGCGGGGGGTGGGGCGCATTCGCGTCGGGGTGCCTATACGGATCTAGATAGAGCAATGCTGATATTTTGGTTGTAAAGAGCATTAAATTCTAAGCAGGGTAGCATATTTGGTTGGTTTTTTGGCTGCCTCTTTAGGGTCATAGGGAGGAGCGGAGCGGCCATCGAGGACAGCTCGCTTTCTCGGCAGCAGCAAAATCAGAGACATCATTTGCCGAGGCGAGGAGGGGAGCGACCGTTGAGGACAGTTCGCTTTCTCGGCAGCAGCAAAATCAGAGAAACATCATCTGCCGAGGCGAGGAGGGGGGCGACCGTGGAGGACAGCTTGCTTTCTCGGCAGCAGCAAAATCTGACATCATCTGCCGAGGAGCAGGGCGGCCGTCGAGGGGAGCGCTGATCTCTCAGTGGTCTACTGCGTTTTTCGTAGTGTAGGTGTATTTGTATTATTAACAAAAATTTAATTCTATATTCGATTGAATTGGTATATTAATGATACTGTAAAAAGTGTTTCCTCATCTAGGCACGAGCGGGACGATCTTGGCACGTGCCAGGTAATTTACAGGTAGCGTTGTTTATTCTGAGGCACGCGCCCTTGTGTATTCCAGGTAAATCCACCTCATGCAGGCACGTGCCAGGTAATCCAGTGGTAAACTTTTATTCTAAAGCACATGTCCTCTTTTATATCATGGAAAACAGTACGAAATACTTTTTAGATTAAATAGCTAGAATAATATATAGCTTCACATATTTCTATTCATCTTTTTATTGAGAGGGGTAGACTATCCCCACTGAAAAATCGAATTTTTTATTTATCAAGGTATGTTTAAGTTCTTTATATCATTTTATTCCACGTGAGAAGACGAGAAAAATGATATCAATATCATAATTATAGCTTTAAAAATAAAAGTTCCAGCTCTCAACATGTGTCGGAAACCTGGAGTCGGTTTTTTTTTATGGCAGATTCTGCCAGAGTTGAGGCCGACTCCAGGTTTCCCAATCCAAAGCCCAGATATCTATACATTAAATTGTTTGTCTCGACGAGACGAGAAAGAATATGTAATCAGAATTTTGGTGGCTCAAAAAATAAAAAAGTTATTGACTGAAAACTTTAGGAATTGGACTTAGACTTTTTGTCGACGAGTAAAATGCAATCTTTATAGGGGGTGATTGTCTTATTATACACACTAGAGCATTATTTCTTACACCATTTTTCTCGTCTGAAAGAGATAAAGACAATGGTGTCAAACACAAGGAAATTGAACAATAAATAAGAATTTCACAGGCAAATAGGTAGTCATTTTTATCGTTCCTAGCAGAATATCCTCCTGTCAAAAATCGATTTTTTTATTTATTAAAGTATGTTAAAGTTCTTTATATCATTTTATTACACGTGAGAAGACGAGAAAAATGATATCAATATCCAATTTATAGCTTTATAAATAAAAGTTCCAGCTCTCAACATGTGTCGGAAACCTGGAGTCGGTTTTTTTTTTATGGCAGATTCTGCCAGAGTTGAGGCCGACTTTAGGTTTCCCAATCCAAAACCCAGATATCTATACATTAAAGTGTTCTTCTCGACGAGCCGAGAAAGAATATGTAATTAGAATTTCAGTGGCTCCAAAAATAAAAAAGTTATTGACTGAAAACTTTAGGAATTGGACTTAGACTTTTTGTCGACGAGTAAAATGCAATCCTTATAGGGGGTGATTGTCTTATTATACACACTATAGCATTGTTTCTTACACCATTTTTCTCGTCTCAACGAGACGAAGACAATGATATCAAACACACGGAAATTGAACAATAAATAAGAATTTCACAGGCAAATAAGTACTCATTTTTATTGTTCCTAGCAGAATATCCTCCTGTCAAAAATCGAATTATTTATTTATTAAAGTATGTTAAAGTTCTTTATATCATTTTATTACACGTGAGAAGACGAGAAAAATGATATCAATATCCAATTTATAGCTTTATAAATAAAAGTTCCAGCTCTCAACATGTGTCGGAAACCTGGAGTCGGTTTTTTTTTATGGCAGATTCTGCCAGAGTTGAGGCCGACTCCAGGTTTCCCAATCCAAAGCCCAGATATCTATACATTAAATTGTTTGTCTCGACGAGACGAGAAAGAATATGTAATCAGAATTTTGGTGGCTCAAAAAATAAAAAAGTTATTGACTGAAAACTTTAGGAATTGGACTTAGACTTTTTGTCAACGAGTAAAATGCAATCCTTATAGGGGTGATTGCCTTATTATACACACTAGAGCATTGTTTCTTACACCATTTTTCTCGTCTGAAAGAGACGAAGACAATGGTATCAAACACAAGGAAATTGAACAATAAATAAAAATTTCACAAGTAAAAGGTAGTCATTTTTATCGTTCCTAGCAGAATATCCTCCTGTCAAAAATCGAATTTTTTATTTATTAAAGTATGTTAAAGTTCTTTATATCATTTTATTCCACATGAGAAGACGAGAAAAATGATATCAATATCATAATTATAGCTTTAAAAATAAAAGTTCCAGCTCTCAATATTTGTGGAGAACCTGGAGTCGGTTTTTTTATGAGGCAGATTCTGCCACAAAAAAAGGCCGTCTCCAGGTTTTCCGATCCAAAACCCAGATATCTATACATTAAATTGTTTGTCTCGACGAGACGAGAAAGAATATGTAATCAGAATTTTGGTGGCTCAAAAAATAAAAAAGTTATTGACTGAAAACTTTAGGAATTGGACTTAGACTTTTTGTCGACGAGTAAAATGCAATCCTTATAGGGGGTGATTGTCTTATTATACACACTACAGCATTGTTTCTTACACCATTTTTCTCGTCTCAACGAGATGAAGACAATGGTATCAAACACAAGGAAATTGAACAATAAATAAGAATTTCACAGGCAAATAAGTAGTCATTTTTATCGTTCCTAGCAGAATATCCTCCTGTCAAAAATCGAATTTTTTATTTATTAAAGTATGTTAAAGTTCTTTATATCATTTTATTCCACGTGAGAAGACGAGAAAAATGATATCAATATCAAATTCATAGCTTTATAAATAAAAGTTCCAGCTCTCAACATGTGTCGGAAACCTGGAGTCGGTTTTTTTTTTATGGCAGATTCTGCCAGAGTTGAGGCCGACTCCAGGTTTCCCAATCCAAAACCCAGATATCTATACATTAAATTGTTTGTCTCGACGAGACGAGAAAGAATATGTAATCAGAATTTTGGTGGCTCAAAAAATAAAAAAGTTATTGACTGAAAACTTTAGGAATTGGACTTAGACTTGTTGTCAACGAGTAATAATGCAATCCTTATAGGGGGTGATTGTCTTATTATACATACTACAGCATTGTTTCTTACACCATTTTTCTAGTCTCAACGAGACGAAGACAGTGATATCAAACACAAGGAAATTGAAAAATAGATAAGAATTTCACAGGCAAATAGGTAGTCATTTTTATCGTTCCTAGCAGAATATCCTCCTGTCAAAAATCGAATTTTTTATTTATTAAAGTATGTTAAAGTTCTTTATATCATTTTATTACACGTGAGAAGACGAGAAAAATGATATCAATATCATAATTATAGCTTTAAAAATAAAAGTTCCAGCTCTCAATATTTGTGGAGAACCTGGAGTCGGTTTTTTTATGTGGCAGATTCTGCCACAAAAAAAGGCCGTCTCCAGGTTTTCCGATCCAAAACCCAGATATCTATACATTAAATTGTTTGTCTCGACGAGACGAGAAAGAATATGTAATCAGAATTTTGGTGGCTCAAAAAATAAAAAAGTTATTGACTGAAAACTTTAGGAATTGGACTTAGACTTTTTGTCGACGAGTAAAATGCAATCCTTATAGGGGGTGATTGTCTTATTATACATACTACAGCATTGTTTCTTACACCATTTTTCTCGTCTCAACGAGATGAAGACAATGGTATCAAACACAAGGAAATTGAACAATAGATAAGAATTTCACAAGCAAAAATTTTTATTAATTGAGCTATGACATTGTGCTTTATATCATTTTTTTCGTCTTAAAAAGACGAGAAAGAATATGTAATTAAAATAAATGTAGGGTTGATAATGAAAATGTTATGCCCTAAACCTTTTACAATTTGGACTTAGTCATTTTACAGCGAGTGATAAAAAAAAGTCCCCCACACCAGCGTACTGGTGCAGAGGACAAGTTATTGGGATAAAAAAAAAGTCCCCCACACCAGCGTACTGGTGCAGAGGACAAGTTATTGGGAGAAAAACTATCTTTATCAGGAGACTTAGTGATATAAAGAAGTTCCTATTTGAGCTATATGTGCATTCCGTAGGCTAAAGTCCAAAATCAATTATGGCCACCTAAAATTAATATTTTTCAAGATACCCCAAAACTGATTGCATATTATTTGGGCCTTTTTTGAGACGAACAAATTAATATAAAGAACTTTGATGTACTCCAATAAATAAAGGAAAAAAAAATTCATGGCAGATTTTACCATATGCAATGAATTATATAGGAAATACATGGTTTTTCGGGGACAAAATTTATATTAATGGTCCTATCCCATGATATCTTATGTCATTTTCTTCGTCTTAACGAGACGAGAAAGAATATGTAATCCAATAATTGTTAGGGTGATAAATAAAGATTTGACCTCCCAAAAACTTGTGATTTTGGACTTAGAGTTTTTTCGACACGTGAAAAATACAAGTTTTGGGGCTGTGGTTTTCTTATACATAGACCTAGCTCTATGAAGTTGACATCATTCTCTTCGTCTCGTTAAGACAAACAACATGATATAAGACACTATAAGATAGGACAATTAATAAATATTTTGTCTCCCAAAAGCTATGTATTTCCTATGTAATTCATTGCATATGGTAAAATCTGCCATCGAGGACATATTTTTTTTATTTATGGTCCTATCTCAAAGTTCTTTATATCATTTTGTTCGTCTCGTTGAGCCGAAAAGAATGATGTAAAGAAGTCTGACATTGCTTGATAAATGAAAGTTTTTCCTATTTGACCTATGTATACGTCTCAGACGCTATAGAGTCCAAAATCAATTATGGCCACCTAAAATTAATATTTTTCAAGATACCCCAAAACTGATTGCATATTATTTGGGCCTTTTTTGAGACGAACAAATTGATATAAAGAACTTTGATGTACTCCAATAAATAAAGAAAAAAAAAATTCATGGCAGATTTTACCATATGCAATGAATTATATAGGAAATACATGGTTTTTCGGGGACAAAATCTAAATTAATGGTCCTATCCCATGATATCTTATGTCATTTTCTTTGTCTTAACGAGACGAGAAAGAATATGTAATCCAATAATTGTTAGGGTGATAAATAAAGATTTGACCTCCCAAAAACTTGTGATTTTGGACTTAGAGTTTTTTCGACACGTGAAAAATACAAGTTTTGGGGCTGTGGTTTTCTTATACATAGACCTAGCCAAATGAAGTTGATAACATTCTCTTCGTCTCATTGAGACGAATAAGATGGTATAAGATACTTTAAGATCGAGTAATAAATAAAGATTTCACATCCGAAAAACTGTGCATTTTTAAGTTTTTCCGTGGGCGTGGCCAAATATATCTCATCGCATATATTTTTTTTATTTATTGTCCTATCTCAAAGTTCTTTATATCATTTTTTTCGTCTTAACGAGACAAACACGAATATCTAATCCTATTTCTGATCGGATAATTATGAAGCTTTTTCTGAATGAATAAGTGATATTTTCCTCGGTTTCCGGATTTCCCGGACTCTCCTCCGGATAGGGGTGGGGGCATATAATTGGAAACCCCCTCTCCGAGGTGGGACTAAGATGCCCTTATGATATACACCCATAATAATACCTACTACCCTCGTTAAAGGCCTCCACGGGGCCTATGGCAGAATCTGCCATGAGTTTTTTCCGATTTTGTCCGGATCATTTCCGCTCCGGGTAAGGAAATTTCCAAAAACCAAGTCCATGGTCCGGTAGCCTACCTCCAAATCACCCCATATACCAAATTGGGTTGAAAAATAATAATAACTAGTATCTTTTTCAGGGGGCTGAAAATGGCTATATTTTAACTAAAAAGCCCTACCCCCGGGGTGGGGGTGGGGGGAGAAAATCGAAACCCCCCCTCCGAGGTCGGACGAAGGTCCCCTAATGATATATACCCATACTAATACCATATCCCATACATGAAGGCCTCCAGGGGGCCTATGGCAGATTCTGCCATAAAAATATGGCAGAATCTGCCATAGAAATCCTAAGGACGGCCTCAATAAACTGTGCAAGTTTTGTTATATATATCTAAACAAAATATTTACGAGTAAAAAGTTATGATTTAAAATGTGGAAAAAAATGCACACTTTTTAAAACTCCATTTTCGACCCCTACCGAGCTTCCATACTAGGCACTTCCGGAAATTTTTAAAACCCAGGTGCACAACTACAGCATGTCGTCTAACATCACTGAAAATTTCAGCAATCTAGCTTTTATCGTTTTTGAGTTTTTGTCTGGACAAAATGGTCATCAAAAAATCGATAAAAGGGGGATAACTTCCAACCGGAAGTGATTTTTCAAAAATTGAAACGGCGGTACAAACTTCAAATGGCAACGCATCAATCCTGAAAATTTGAAGCAAATCGATCCAGCCATCTCCGAGAAATCTTCTGCACAAAAATCGGTAAGGAAAAAAAAAAGAATAATAACTAGATGCGATCTCGTTGCGAGCAACGAGTGGGTCTTCCGTCCAATTTTAGATGAGATGAGATAAGATTTTGACTGAGATTTTCGTTCTGTCTAATCAAAAGATACTCGAGAGAAAAGTTAGGAATTGTGACACTAATCAAACTGTTAAGGTGAGCCATGAGACCCATTTGCATTTTTCATGATGTTGTCCGAAAGATCTTGCAAAAGTTGTTCAGGATGTCTTATTAAAAGTTTTTTGACAAAAATGTTTTAGATTGCAACAATAACCCAACTGTACAGATGAGCCATGAGTCCCGCAGGCCTATTTCTTAACATTGTTAGTTAACGCTTGCGAAAGTGAACAACTTTTGTTCTACATGTCTTATCAAAAGTTTCTCAAGAAAAAAGTTATTGATTGTGACACTAATCAAACTGTTCAGGCGAGCCATGAAGCCCGTTCGCCTTTTTCATGATGTTGTTTGAAAGATCTTGCAAAACTGAACAACTTTTGTTCTAGATGTCTTATTTAAAGTTTCTTGACAAAAATGTTATAGATTGCAACAATAACCCAACTGTTCAGGTAAGCCATAAGACCCACAGGCCTATTTCTTAACATCGTTAGTTAACGCGTGCGAAACTGACCAACTTTTGTTCTACATGTCTTATCAAAAGTTTCTCAAGAAAATAGTTATTGATTGTGACACTAATCAAACTGTTCAGACGAGCCATGAGGCCCGTTGGCCTTTTTGATGATGTTGTTCGAAAGATCTTGCAAAACTGAACAACTTTTGTTCTAGATGTCTTATTAAAAGTTTCTTGACAAAAATGTTATAGATTGCAATAATAACCCAACTGTTCAGGTGAGCCATGATACCCGCAGTCCTATTTCTTAACATCGTTAGTTAACGCTTGCGAAACTGAACAACTTTTGTTCTACATGTCTTGTCAAAAGTTTCTCGAGAAAAGAGTTATCAATGTTATTAATTGCGATACAAATTTTACTGCTCAGGCGAGCTATGATGCCCGGGAGCCTTTTTTAAGATATCATTAAATAGATCACGCAAAACTGAACAACTTTTATTCTACATGTCTTACCAAAAGTTTCGTGAGAAAAAAGTTAATCATTGTAACAGAAATTCAATGGTTCAGGCGAGCCATGAGGCCCATGGGCCTATTTCTTGATATGACACGAAAGATCGCAATAAACTGTACAACTTTTATTATATATATCTAATCAAAATATTTACGAGTAAAAAGTTATGATTTAAAACGTGGAAAAAAATTGGACACTTTTTTAAACTCCATTTTCAACCCCTACCGAGCTTCCATAATAGGCACTTCCGGAAATTTTGAAAACCCAGGTGCACGACTACAACATGTCGTCTAACATCACTGAAAATTTCAGCACTCTAGCTTTTATCGTTTTTGAGTTTTTGTCTGGACAAAATCGTCATCTGAAAATCGATAAAAGGGGGATAACTACCAACCGGAAGTGATTTTTCAAAAATTGAAACGGCGGTACAAACTTCAAATGGCAACGCATCAATCCTAAAAATTTGAAGCAAATCGATCCAGCCATCTCCGAGAAATCTTCTGCACAAAAATCGGTAAGGAGAAAAAAAAAGAATAATAATAATAAGAAAAGTGAAAAATCAACAATAGAATAATAGAAGGGTCTTCCGCTGAAGACGGAAGACCCTAATAACTAGACACGATCTCGTTGCGAGCAACGAATAGGTCTTCCGTCCGATTTGTTGATGCACTCGGAGTTAAAAAAAAAAAGAAAAAAAGACAAATGAGTCCCAATTTAGTTTCCGACTTTAAGACACTTTAGATATAATCAATTTTTCATATCATAAGCTTCTGAAGCAAAGTTGCGGTGAAATTCGTTTGAAATTCGACTCTCCAGGCGAGCCATAAGGCCCGCGGGCCTATTTCTTGATGTCATTTGTTAGCCCTCTATAGACTCAACAACTTTAGTTCTATATGTTTTTACAAAATATTTACCTGTAAAAAGTTATTGAGATCGACCGATATCGACAAAAAAATCGACGCTACAGGCGAGCCATTAGGACCATAGGCCTATTTCTTGATATCAATCGATAGATCTCGATAAACTGAACAACTTTCGTTCAATATGTCCTTACAAAATATTTACCAGTTACAAGTTTTTGAAATCGACTGATATCGACAAAAATCGACTCTACAGGCGAGCCATGAGGCCCACAGACCCATTTTCTGGTATTGATCGATAGGTTATGACACATTGAACAACTTTTGTTCAATAATGCTTTTCAAAAAATATGTCGTTTTAAAGATATGAGGCGTCAAATATTTACGATTTTGGCCCTTAAAATCTCTAATTACGTAACATATGACCTACTTTTTGATTTGATAAGATCAAGCTCGTTGAGATGAACATTTCCGCTTCTACAACTTATTATAAAATATTAATAGTTTCTGAGATATTCTCAAAAACATTTGGACCCTTCTGAACCCCTAATTTAAAGGGCCAGCCCGTTTTGCTTGATATCGTAAGAAAGGCCTTGTCATTTTAAACATTTTTTGCTCAACAAGTATTTAGAAATTCTTTACCGTTCTCGAGTTATCTCTACAAGAAATATCTAGGGGCCAAACTGTAGCTCCCTAACGGGGCCACATAGGGAAAAAACGAAATGTACATATTGTTTAGATTATCATTCTGAACAACTTTTGTTCAATAATGCTTTTCAAAATATTTGTCGTTTTCAAGATATGAGGCGTCAATTATTTATGATTTTGGCCCTTAAAATCCCTTATTACGTAACATATGACCTACTTTTTGATTTGATAAGAACAAGCTCGTTTAGATGAACATTTCCGCTTCAATGACTTATTACAAAATATTAATAGTTTCTGAGATATTCTCATAAACCTTTGGACCCTTCTGGGCCCCTAATTTAAAGGGTCAGCCCATTTTGCTTGATATCGTAAGAAAGGTCATGACATTTCAAACATTTTTTGTTCAACAAGTATTTAGAAATTCTTTACCGTTCTCGAGTTATTTCTAGAAGTAATTTTTAGGGGCCAAACTGTAGCTCCCTAACGGGGCCACATAGGGTAAAAACGAAATATGCATATTGTTCAGATCATCATTCTGAACAACTTTTGTTCTTTATTGCTTTTCAAAATATTTGTCGTTTTCGAGATACAAGGGGTAAAAAATTTATGGTTTTGGCCCTTAAAATCCCTTATTACGTAACATATGACCTAAATTTTTATATGAATAGATTTGGATTGTTGAGATGAACATTTTTTGTTCTTTGACTTATACCAAAATATTAACGATTTTTGAGATATTTGATCTAGACTTTGAGCCCTTCTAGATCCCTAATTTAAGGGGCTATCCCCTAAATCTTGATATTTTCGAAAAGATCTCGTAAATGTGCACAACTTTTGTTCTACATGTCTTAACAAAATATTTGCAAGAAAAAAGATATTGGAGATCAAAGGTCAAAAATCGCCGAAATCGGCGAAGAATTTTGGCATCCATTTTTTCAGGTCCAGGCGAGCGTTTAGGCAAATCGCCTCCAGTAAAATCGAATCCCCCACAAATCTTCTAAAATGTTTACTCTATCTTGTGTAGAAATTTCAAGACTCTAGCTTCAAAACTAACGGAGGAGATGCGTGGACAACAAGGCCCTTCAAAAAGTCACTAAAAGAGAGAGAACTCCTGACCGGAAGTGACGTCAAGCACGAAATTTTGCAAGCAAAGTCTCGTCACCAAAAGACATCTTTCCTGAAAATTTCGTGAAAATCGATCGAGAAATGGCTGAGAAAAACGCGTGTACTACCAAGGAAAATAATAATAATAATAATAATAATAATAATAATAATGAAGAAGAAGAACGCGAACAATAATAGTAAGGTCTTCCGCAGGAGATGGAAGACCTTAATAACTAGATTCGATCTCGTTGCGAGCAACGAGTGGGTCTTCCGTCCAAATTTAGATGTGATTAGATAAGAATTTGACTGACATTTTCGTTCATAAATAATGATACAAATATATTGTCTAGACGTACAATTTAGCTTTGGTAATGTTTTACAAATATTGATCATTTAAATGTTATAAATTAAAGACTCTCTCTACCTCTCGGCAACTAATTAAAGGGGTCAGCTTTTTTTCGAGAAAAAAGTTAATAATGTTATTTACTGCGATACAGATTCGACTGATCAGGCGAGTCATGCCGCCCGGAGGCCTATTTTTTTTTATATCATTCTAGATATATCTCGCAAAACTGAACAAATTTTGTTCTACATGTCCTATGGAAATTTTCTTAAGAAAAAAGTTATTGATTGCGACATTTATCAAACTGTTAAGGCGAGTCATAAGGCCCGTGGGCCTTTTTCTTGATATCGTTTGAAAGATCTTGCAAACCTGAACAACTTTTGGTCTTCATGTTTTATCAAAAGTTTCTCCAGAAAAAAGCTATTCATTATGACACTAATCAAACTCTTCAGGCGAGCCATGAGGCCCGTTCGCCTTTTTCATGATGTTGTTTGAAACATCTTGCAAAACTGAACAACTTTTGCTCTAGATGTCTCATTAAAAGTTTCTTGACTAAAATGTTATAGATTACAACAATAACTCAACTGTTCAGGTGAGCCATGAGACCCACAGGCCTTATTCTTAACATCGTTAGTAACGCTTGCAAATCTGAACAACTTTTGTTCTACATGTCTTATCAAAAGTTTCTCGAGAAAAAAGTTATTAATGTTATTAATTGTGATACAAATTCGACTGTTCAGGCGAGCCATGACGCCCTGAGGCCTAGTTTTTGATATCATTAGATAGATCTTGCAAACCTGAACAACTTTTATTCTACTTGTCTTATCAAAAGTTTCGTGAGAAAAAAGTTAATCATTGTAACAGAAATTCAATGGTTCAGGCGAGCCATGAGGCCTATGGGCCCATTTCTTGATATGACACGAAAGATCTCAATAAACTGTACAACTTTTGTTATATATGTCTAAGCTAAATATTTACGAGTAAATAGTTATGATTTAAAACGTGGAGAAAAATGAGACACTTTTTTAAACTCCATTTTCGACCCCTACCGAGCTTCCATACTAGGCGCTTCCGGAAATTTTGAAAACCCAGGTGCACAACTACAACATGTCGTCTAACATCACTGAAAATTTCAGCACTCTAGCTTTTATCGTTTTTGAGTTTTTGTCTGGACAAAATCGTCATCTGAAAATCGATAAAAGGGGGATAACTACCAACCGGAAGTAATTTTTCAAAAATTCAAACGGCGGTACAAACTTCAAATGGCAACGCATCAATCCTGAAAATTTGAAGCAAATTAATCCAGCCATCTCCAAGAAATCTTCTGCACAAAAATCGGTAAGGAGAAAAAAAAAGAATAATAATAATAATAATAAGAAAAGTGAAAAATCAACAATAGAATAATAGAAGGGTCTTCCGCTGAAGACGGAAGACCCTAATAATAAGAAAAGTGAAAAATCAACAATAGAATAATAGAAGGGTCTTCCGCTGAAGACGGAAGACCCTAATAATAATAAGAAAAGTGAAAAATCAACAATAGAATAATAGAAGGGTCTTCCGCTGAAGACGGAAGACCCTAACTAGACACGATCCCGTTGCGAGCAACGAGTAAGTCTTCCGTCCGATTTGCTGATGCACTCGGAGTTAAAAAAAAAAAAGAAGACAAATGAGTCCCAATTTAGTTTCCGACTTTAAGACACTTTAGATATAATCAATTTTTCATATCATAAGCTTCTGAAGCAAAGTTGCGGTGAAATTCGTTTGAAATTCGACTCTCCAGGCGAGCCATAAGGCCAGCGGGCCTATTTCTTGATGTCATTTGTTAGCCCTCTATAGACTCAACAACTTTAGTTCTATATGTCTTTACAAAATATTTACCTGTAAAAAGTTATTGAGATCGACCGATATCGACAAAAAATCGACTCTACAGGCGAGCCATTAGGACCATAGGCCTATTTCTTGATATCAATCGATAGATCTCGATAAACTGAACAACTTTTGTTCAATATGTCCTTACAAAATATTTACCAGTTACAAGTTTTTGAAATCGACTGATATCGACAAAAATCGACTCTACAGGCGAGCCATGAGGCCCACAGACCCATTTTTTGATATTGATCGATAGGTTATGACACATTGAACAACTTTTGTTCAATAATGCTTTTCAAAAAATATGTCGTTTTAAAGATATGAGGCGTCAAATATTTACGATTTTGGCCCTTAAAATCTCTAATTACGTAACATATGACCTACTTTTTGATTTGATAAGATCAAGCTCGTTGAGATGAACATTTCCGCTTCTACAACTTATTATAAAATATTAATAGTTTCTGAGATATTCTCAAAAACAGTTGGACCCTTCTGAACCCCTAATTTAAAGGGCCAGCCCGTTTTGCTTGATATCGTAAGAAAGGCCTTGTCATTTTAAACATTTTTTGCTCAACAAGTATTTAGAAATTCTTTATAGTTCTCGAGTTATCTCTACAAGAAATATTTAGGGGCCAAACTGTAGCTCCCTAACGGGGCCACATAGGGAAAAAACGAAATGTACATATTGTTTAGATTATCATTCTGAACAACTTTTGTTCAATAATGCTTTTCAAAATATTTGTCGTTTTCAAGATATGAGGCGTCAATTATTTATGATTTTGGCCCTTAAAATCCCTTATTACGTAACATATGACCTACTTTTTGATTTGATAAGAACAAGCTCGTTTAGATGAACATTTCCGCTTCAATGACTTATTACAAAATATTAACAGTTTCTGAGATATTCTCATAAACCTTTGGACCCTTCTGGGCCCCTAATTTAAAGGGTCAGCCCCTTTTGCTTGATATCGTAAGAAAGGTCATGACATTTCAAACATTTTTTGTTCAACAAGTATTTAGAAATTCTTTACCGTTCTCGAGTTATTTCTAGAAGTAATTTTAGGGGCCAAACTGTAGCTCCCTAACGGGGCCACATAGGGTAAAAACGAAATATGCATATTGTTCAGATCATCATTCTGAACAACTTTTGTTCTTTATTGCTTTTCAAAATATTTGTCGTTTTCGAGATACAAGGGGTAAAAAATTTATGGTTTTGGCCCTTAAAATCCCTTATTACGTAACATATGACCTAAATTTTTATATGAATAGATTTGGATTGTTGACATGAACATTTTTTGTTCTTTGACTTATACCAAAATATTAACGATTTTTGAGATATTTGATCTAGACTTTGAGCCCTTCTAGATCCCTAATTTAAGGGGATAGCCCCTAAATCTTGATATTTTCGAAAAGATCTCGTAAATGTGCACAACTTTTGTTCTACATATCTTAACAAAATATTTGCAAGAAAAAAGATATTGGAGATCAAAGGTCAAAAATCGCCGAAATCGGCGAAAAATTTTGGCATCCATTTTTTCAGGTCCAGGCGAGCGTTTAGGCAAATCGCCTCCGGTAAAATCGAATCCCCCACAAATCTTCTAAAATGTTTACTCTATCTTGTGTAGAAATTTCAAGACTCTAGCTTCAAAACTAACGGAGGAGATGTGTGGACAACAAGACCCTTCAAAAAGTCACTAAAAGAGAGAGAACTCCTGACCGGAAGTGACGTCAAGCACGAAATTTTGCAAGCAAAGTCTCGTCACCAAAAGATATCTTTCCTGAAAATTTCGTGAAAATCGATCGAGAAATGGCTGAGAAAAACGCGTGTACCACCAAGGAAAATAATAATAATAATAATAATAATAATGAAGAAGAAGAACGCGAACAATAATAGTAAGGTCTTCCGCAGGAGACGGAAGACCTTAACTAGAAGGTCTTCCGTTGGAAACGGAAGACCTTAACTAGAGCAAAGCTCGTTGCAAAGCAACGAGAGGTCTTCCGTCGGAGCTGTGTGACATAAAAACCTTGAACTTGACCATATGTCCTTGGGTCAGGTCCTAATGCAGCCTCAAATAACATGAAAATCTGTTGTAAATATGAAATCTAAATGTTTCTTCATTACAGCATATGGTCAGGACAGGGTTTGTATTTTCAAAAAAGTGAACTTGACAATATGAGCATGGGTCAAGGCCAGGACACTTTCTTTGATCATATGGAAACTTTTCTTTCAGTATTAATTAAAATTTGCCATTAGTTAGATCTATTAAGACTCTAATCAATTTTTAACTTTTAGACCTTTAGAAATGGTGCAAATGACCTTACATCAAGATTATTTATGTTATTGTCATTAATAATCTTTATGTGAAGATTGAGCTTACGGTGTATTTTTAAAAGTTGCGGTCTGGGCACATTTGCACGGATAGGCGGACTTGGTGATATCTTAAACTTTGTTTGCTGGAACTATAATTAGTGTTCGGTAATATTGCTATCTGTTCTTCCGGCTCGAAGAGACAGTCTCTTTTGTTAGAAACCTTATTTAAAATGAATATTAGTATCTATTGTAGTCAGGTATGTTATTTTTAGCAAGTTTATTTCAGTTATACGCATGAAGAGTTCTCGCTCACTTGCCAAATGAAAATGGCTACTTGTTTACGGGTATAGCTTTTTACTCTAATATAACACAAGATTCGAACAAAATAACAATTTCATGAGATAAATAAGATGTTAAAGAACAACTTTTCCATCGG
Source organism: Ostrea edulis (assembly GCF_947568905.1). NCBI lineage: Eukaryota > Metazoa > Mollusca > Bivalvia > Ostreida > Ostreidae > Ostrea > Ostrea edulis. The sequence continues at coordinate 80,226,429 of NC_079166.1, read as the reverse complement.
AAGCCATATCGAATTCTTTGCCGTTTTTGAGCTATAAAGCGAAAACTTTTAGGGGCCGTAGATCCCTAATTTAAGGGGACAGCCCCTTTTTACTGGTGTCAAATAAAAGCTCTTGAAATCTACACAACTTTTATTTTACATGTCTTAACAAAATATTTTTAGTTTAAAAGATACAAAGGAAATTATGTGCAAATTTTCGCTCTTTCAGGCGTCCTGATTTTTGACCCCTCTCTATCGCCATTTTAAATGGCGAAATCAAAAAACAAAATATGATGTGCACAACTACAATGCTTCTACTTTACCAATTCAGTGTTTTCTCTGCTCCAATTATTATAGTCTCGGAGCCTTTATCTGGAAACCAAAGCCCCTAAAATTTCACTAAAAGGGAAATAACTCGCAAACGGAAGAGAATATCCAAAATGTTTAAAAGTATTTTGAAAGTCTTTAGTAAAATGTATTAAAGCTGAAAATTTCAGCAAAATCGGTTGAGGAATGAGCGAGATATGAAGCTTCAAAGTTAGCGTCTAGGAAGAAAAAAAAAAGAATAATAAGAATAATCTTAACCAGCACAATAAGTAGGTCTTCCGTTGCTACGGAAGACCTTAATAATAATAAGAAAAGTGAAAATTCAACAATAGAATAATAGAAGGGTCTTCCGCTGAAGACGGAAGACCCTAATAATAATAATAATAATAATAATAATAAGAAACAGAGTAAAAAGAATATGTTCCCAAACTTTGTTTGGGGAACATAATTATACAATACAAATGGAAAATATAGAATACAAATGGAAAAATATACAATACAAATGGAAATTATACAATGCAAATGAAAAATTATACAATGCAAATGGAAAATATAGAATACAAATGGAAAATTATACAATACAAATGGAAAAGATCAAATATTGCAACGTTTGACATGCCATAGGCAATGCTGTAAAATTTTCGAACATTTTTTTTAAGCCTATATACCTCATTAGTGATGTTAACAAAAGACGGTTAATATGCTAAATAGAATAAGGAATGTCGCTTATTGTGTAGGGGAATAATTTCACGGGTTGTAATTTTCGCCCCCCCCCCATTTTTTACCTATTCGCGGGTTCATAAATTCGTGGATTCGAATCACTATAAGCCCCCTTTTTAAAATCACAATCTGTATCAAAGATTATTAAATATAAAAATATCCCCGTTTTCTTAAATTCGCGGATTTGTCTAAACCGCGAATATAGCGAAAATGTCCACCGCAATTTATTTTCCCCTATAAAGTATATAATCCAGTGATGGTAATAAAATTATTTGTGGATCTCATTATTGACATCTCTTGTGTTAGAGGAGTAAGACATCCTGTAAATAAGCACTTTTAATTATTGTGGGTACCTCATTTATATACTTATAAATAGATAAAGAAGGTGGGCAAGCTTGGCGAACGATAATCCTATTTTAAACCGGGCACAGACTGCGAATCAGTAATTCATTTACAATACATACACCTACAGTACTGTACTAAAACGGTGCCATAAATATTTCATATAACTTTAGAAAAAGAAGTATAGAGAGCGCACATCAAAACAAAATATGCATTCAAAATTATTATCATATCTTGTTTGATAGGCTGCAGCATCATGTACATCATACATTTAGCGAACACGCACACTACGGAACTTTCTGAATGTGCCGGAACGACCGATTATAGTTGACGTTTATACACCACGACCACGTGGTAATAACCAATTGTAGGGCAAAGTTGATATTGATACAAATGATGTTTCGCCAGCAGACAGTCCGTAAAGGACTGTGCGCTGTTTTACGATGACGATCCAGGTTACATGTACTATTGACCAATATTGACCAGTGATTAGTACCTGAGTGTAAAATAGATGGAAGAGAAAAGGCAGATTTAGACGCTTATCATTGGATGCACGGCGTGATGTTATACCGATATCCTAAAGATATTCCCTAGATTTATTTGCTTCGCCAACTCCAATAATTTAAACAAATGCATTTTCCTGTAAAATAGTTGTACTGATTCCTTTCTTTCAAAGATAACATTTAAATGCAGGAATTTGATAGCAAATAAAATATTCCATGCTTGATTATATGTACTTAGTTGATATTGTAATCCGGAAGTGACATACCCTACAATTACGTAAATAAAAGTCAAGAGTCGGTCCATACCTCGAAAGTCCCGTCTTACACTAATGTCTTGAGTACCCAAGGTCACAATTACACTGATGTCTGGAGTATCCAAGGTCACAATTACACGGATGTCTGGAGTATCCAAGGTCACAATTGCACTAATGTCTGGAGTATCCAAGGTCACAATTGCACTAATGTCTGGAGTATACAAGGTCACAATTACACTAATGTCTGGAGTACCCAAGGTCACAATTACACTGATGTCTGGAGTATCCAAGGTCACAATTACACTAATGTCTGGAGTACCCAAGGTCACAATTACACTGATGTCTGGAGTATCCAAGGTCACAATTGCACTAATGTCTGGAGTACCCAAGGTCACAATTACACGGATGTCTGGAGTACCCAAGGCCACATTTACACTGATGTCTGGAGTACCCAAGGTCACAATTACACTAATGTTCGGAGTACCCAAGGTCACAATTACACTGATGTCTGGAGTACCAAAGGTCACAATTACACGGATGTCTGGAGTACCCGAGGTCAAAATTACACCAACCCCTTGAGTACCCAAGGTCACAATTACATAGCTGCAGAACTGTAGCTCTCTGAAAAAATATTTTGACATAACAGAGAGCTACAGAGCCACCCCTTATAAAAACCTTCGAGTTACGGCGCACAGAAAGCTGCGCACGGTTGAGGGCTTATATCGTTGTATTCTTGGGTTGCTGTCTCATAAATTTAATATCAAAAAATTCTTAACATATTTTCCTACTATACTTGTGTCTAAACATACCTTCAAATATTCAGTAAAGCCCCATACGACCTGAAAACTCCCAGCTTCAAATGATTTCGTTTGTTGACGTAGCCATGTTAGGTAGCCGGTCAATTCGAATCCTCGTTAATTTCCATACTTGCACAATAACGTCTAGATGTGAACAAATATCACCACAAATATTTTAGCTAAATATTTTAAATAATATTTCATCCCAGTGCCTTTAAATGATAATTATTCAAATAGCTAAACTCACGGCAATGCGTCTTTCATTAGTCTGGTTCGGTCTCCATCCATGCCACACGAGTGTTAAGGACTTTAGTAGCATTTTCATGAACCAAGAGCTTATTTTACCTTTAGAAAAACTTTATTTTTTTTTATTTCTATAAATTATTCGTATTGATAATAAATGAAGAGCGAATACATAACATATAACGAATTTTATGAATAGATACCAACAACAACAGGGTACGAATTGACCGGCTACCTAACATGGCTACGTCAACAAACGAAATCATTTGAAGCTGGGAGTTTTCAGGTCGTATGGGGCTTTACTGAATATTTGAAGGTATGTTTAGACACAAGTATAGTAGGAAAATATGTTAAGAATTTTTTGATATTAAATTTATGAGACAGCAACTCAAGAATACAACGATATAAGCCCTCAACCGTGCGCAGCTTTCTGTGCACCGTAACTCGAAGGTTTTTATAAGGGGTGGCTCTGTAGCTCTCTGTTATGTCAAAATATTTTTTTCAGAGAGCTACAGTTCTGCAGCTAACAATTACACTGATATCTGGAGTACCTATCACAGTTACACTGATGTCTGGAGTACCCATCAAAATTACACTGATGTCTGGAGTATCCAAGGTCACAATTACACTGATGTCTGGAGTACCCAGGGTAACAATTACACTAATCTCTGGAGTACCCAAGGTCACAATTACACTGATATATGGAATACCCAAGGTCACAATTACACGGATGTCTGGAGTACCCAAGGTCACAATTACACTGATATCTGGAGTACCCATCAAAATTACACTGATGTCTGGAGTATCCACACAATTACACTGATTTCTGGAGTACGCAAGGTCACAATTACACTGATATCTGGAGTACCCAAGGTCACAATTACACGGATATCTGGAGTACGCAAGATCACAATTACACGGATGTCTGGAGTACCCAAGGTCACAATTACACGGATGTCCGGAGTACCCAAGGTCACAATTACACTGATGTTTGGAGTACCCAAAATCACAATTACACGAATGTCTGGAGTACCCTAGGTTACAATTACACTTATGCCTGGAGTACTGAAGGTCACAATTACACTGATGTCTGGAGTACCCATCAAAATTACACTGATGTCTGAGGTACCCAAAGTCTCAACGTCTGGAGTACGCAAGGTCACAATTACACTGATGTCTTGAGGACCCAAGGTCACAATTACAGTGATTTCGTGAGTACGCAAGGTCACAAATACACCGATGTTTGGAGTACCGAAGGTCACAATTACACGGATGTCTGGAGTACCCATCACAATTACACTGATATCTGGAGTACCCAAGGTCACAATTACACGGATGTCTGGAGTACCGAAGGTCACAATCACACTGATGTCTGGAGTACCCATCAAAATTACACTGATGTCTGGAGTACCCAAGGTCACAATTACACTGATGTCTGGAGTATCCATCACAATTACACTCTTGTATGGAGTATCCAAGGATCAGTATACGTATAGCATCTAATAGCAAATGTTCCGCGCCTACATTTACAAAACCAACCACAAATAGTTGTAGGTGAATGTCTTATGCACAAATTGCAATGAATTTTACTTGTGTATCGAGATTGAAGTTTTGCATGAATTAAATCAGATTCCATCTTGGACACGTCAATATGGTACTGTTCAATTCCGAAGATGCTCTGAAGCGTATTTATTTAATTGATTTGATAAACACCAGATGCTATTAAAAGACTGCATGATATGAGTGAATATGCAAATGAAAAATGTTGTCTTTTATCATTAGTGATGAATAAATTCTATAGTAAGTTCCTTACATCAGTTAACCAATTGGGATGTAAGTCAATATCTTCTTACATATGATTATACAATGATTTCAAAATACAATCGTCTATGTGTCTAACAGTTTAATCCAATATTTCAAGATCCGTTATTTTCTGACAATACTTAAAGGTAATCTCCCCAATACGCCGGTTTCGAGATACACCCGAGTTATTTCCCTTTGGAGAATTCCGTAGATGGTCAGGCGCGAAACATTTTGTTTACACGCGGGAGTGGGACTAATAGTCATCACTGCGTAAGTGAATGTACTCATTAAGTTTCTCATACAATGTTAGATCACCCGAATTCGACTGATACACAAACTAAGTAAGTTATAAGTGTTTACCTAGGGGGTAATTAAATACATAGAATTCTTATCATATCACGTTATTTCGTTGGTCATAAGTACCATATCTAAGACATTAATACTTGCAAATATGACATTGCTTTTATGTTTCCACTTTAGTAAAACATTTCTTTCGATAGTATTTTGTATTTCCCACATTTACATGTTAAAAGAGAAGCCGCTTTTAACACATTTCATCATCTTCCTCGCCGACTGTAGGTCCACTCTGTCCCACTTAGTCATTCAAAGTTCCACTAAATGCACCTCCTACACAGAAGAGTTCGTATCTCGAAACTGGCGTATTCTGATAATACAATAAACTTTGATATACTTTTTTAACATGCAAAATTATCTCACAAAATTTCAAATGTAATTTTTCTATGTCATTGGCGGTACACAGGGCCTCCGTTGCCAAGTGGTGAGAGCATCGCGCTCAAAATTATACGGATTCTCACCTCTGGTCTGCGCGGGTTCGAATCCTGCTCGTGCCGGTAAGTGAGAAAGTTTTCCGGTTTACTTTCGAAAGGTCAGTACCGTTGGTCTCTTCCCAGGTACATTGTATCTGGGTTATCTCTCCCACCAATAAAAACTGGGCGCCACCAGATAAGTGAAAAATTGTTGTGTGTGGAGAAAAACATTAATCAATCAATCAATTGGCAGTACTACCCCCCCCCCCCCCAGGCTTCACAGCAGTAATTCAAAACGCTACTTGCATAAATACAAATACATCTAATTTAGTTTCGATATTCAGTGTGTTTTCATTATATATTTCATTCACATGAACCATGGTTTTCCTTCCCTGTGATGCTACAATGTTTTGAGTTCTGGTAAAATTTCCATTATAATAAAAAGATTAACTCCCAAATAACTAAAACTATCCACTACATGAATTTGAATGCCATTATAAGACCATCCATCCTGTGTGCTTAATTTAAAATTGTTTCTAAACACTAGAATATTTGTTTTCTCTACGTTAACATGTATGTTCAATTCGTTGCTATATTCATATAATATATATTTTTATCAAATGACCACATAATCAAATTTTTCTGATATGGTAAATATTATATAAAGTCCAGTTTTAAAAAGCACCTACTAGAAACTACTGTACAATAATTTTTCTAGTATGACCTTAAGTAGACATGATTCTTGTACTAAAAATAGAAAGCTTTTCTTTTCCATTTAAAAAAGAAACAAAAACAAAGAAAAGCAGATGTCCAGCGTGTTTAATTTTTCACGCAGCAAGGAACAAAGACTCCTAAATAGCTGAAAATTGCCCATATTTTAACTAGAATAATTTTAAGGTTTGCGTAAAAAAAAAAGAGACCATTTCTGTTATTTGTCGAATTGTAGAAACGTGTTTGGTAGTTGTAATGAATAAGATTAGAACGTCAGTTTCATTATATTTTTCTACCAATCCCAAGGAAGAGGAAGTGCATTATCCGAAGACTGTACAATACTTCAACTATTTGATACTGTCTTCCAAGGAAGACGATTAAACTTAACCCTTTAACGCCCAGTGACGCCTTTTGACGCCTTTTATGTGCCGACGGGATTAAATTGGGGGCGTTTTGTTAATAATTGGAAAACAATGAAGCAAATCATATTTTCTAAAAGTAGAGTAAAAACTAAACAATTTTTCTACTCAAAGTTTTTCTGAGCGATGTTGGGAACTAGTCGAAAACATGCATTCAAAATCGCACATCGTTACCGGAAAGTAGGAAAATTAAGCCGAAATGACAAACAATTTTGTGTTATATTCTGTTAGTAAAATCTTTTCTAAAAAGCAAAATATTTAAAAACGTATATCATATTCGGAAAGGTTGAAACATTTGCTTCATTTTTTCTTACGGTCATATTTAGGTACGAGCAAGTGCCATAGACCTATTTCTTCATGAAAGTAATGCATTTTATAAGTTAAACGCTATAAAAATGCACTTTGACGTCATTTGACATTAGCGTGCGTGTGTATTGCGCAAATAGATTATATAACGATATATAACTATATTTACGTGGAAAAACTAAATAAATTTATAACGGTAAATCTGTGATTGGGTTTTTGTTTTTGTTTTATGAATTAGAACTACTGTTTACAACCTATATACAATGTACATTTATTTCCCTATGTAAGCGCGTCCGCCTTCAGCCTAGGTATACGTGTGTGAACAATGGCTAGTAGTACCTTAACGGATTTTTCTTACGGATTCTTACGTATTTCACAAATCCATAAAAGTATACGGAATGTTACGATTTAGACATGGATACCGACGAGTGATTTACGAATGCTTGTGATTGACTACGAGTCGGAGATCCGTAAGGACTCGTAAGAAAAATCCGTGAGTGTGAAGGTGGTATAATGCGCACGGGATTTGTGGTTTTTTCTCTCTCTATCTTTTTCACATACATGTCCGCATTCAGCCTAAGTATATGTGTGTGAAAAATGGCTAAAGCGCACGGGATTTGTGTTTTTTCTCTCTGTATCTTTTTCACGTACATGCATTATATAATCTAGAAGAATACCGTTTTGTTTACATTTGAGTGTCTTGCATGCATGAATTAAAAAAAAGGTATATATGTATATTTCCATTAGATGAATAGGCAATAATTATGATGTAGGCTATGGAAAGGACTAAAATGTACATTTTTATAAGTTAATCATTACGAACAAGTTGTCAGTGTGTGTTAGATGTAAGTATGTATACTCATTTAAAAGTGTTAGCGTTTAGATTATGATTTTTCCGTTTATTTGCAATAATAATCTGTTAGAATTTAAAGAAAAATAACTTCAGTACAAGTAAGTCAAATGTGTTGTTTTGACTAAATATTTCCATTTCTTGTTACGTTGCCATGACTGTAACATAAACAGCGCATAATTTAATCATGGAGTATAGCGCTGAAAGCGATACAGGCTCAGTTTTGTTGTCCGTTGGGTCACCGTCAGACATTGGTGAAGATGACTACAGTTATGAAGAAGTTTCTATAATAAGGACAATGAATCAGAATATATAGAAACACGATCACCGGTGTACACTGGACAGTCATTTGAGTGACATTACGGACGAGGATTTCTACTTCTAGGCGCATCAACTCCATTGCGTAAATATTGTAAAGTTCCATGAAGATTTGGTCCTTCTCATGAACTTGACTCCTTACATGAGGGGGCGGACAGGGGGTGGCCCTCTCCCCCTCTCTTCCCCTGAATAGTGATGAATTGCATATTTCATTTGGGTACTAAAGCGTATTGCATGCCAGTTTACTACCCATATGCACGGCAACGATTATGATACATATAGATATAACAGGCTAACGCGATATTGCAAATGTATTCTTTATATTCTGTATTTGTTAATTGTTTCTTTTATCTGTTAAAACACAATGGGTACGGCATCGAATACGTATAGCCGTTGATGCAGATTAGATGTGAAAAAGGAAAAACGAAGGAGTTATAAGAAAAGAAGTATAAGAACCTCCCCACTAAACCTCTTTCTCCTCTTCGATTCACCTCCTTCCTCTCATCCTGTCCGCCCCCTCTTATATCATATATACTGTTACTTTCTGCTGATATTACCTCTTATCAGTTTTGGGGAAATAACAAAGGTTATAGATATGTAGGGAACAGAAAGCAGATCGAGTACAGGACAGCCTGACCCCAATTGGACCCCGACAAATGAAATGCGTATCTTTGATAGGAATTAACCAATTACCCGATATCAAAATATACAGAGACATATAATCATTTCTATGATATGTACTGGTCAGATGACAATGCATCGGTAATTTTTTTTAAATATTAGATGACAATGGCAACAATTTTGATAAAATTTCCGTTATTTGAAAAAACACCATAAAACACACACACACACAAACACACACACATACACGTGATTCTACAGCATAAAATATGCATATATGTATATACAAAATATTGCAAACATTTTGAATTATGTCAGAGAAAAAGTACGATTATGTACGGTGCCGACGAAGACTCTCTGGGCCCGGTTTTTCGAAAGCTGATTAACTTTAACACAGTGTTAACTCGGTGTTAACTTCTGTGTTAAAGTTAACCATGTGATTAACTGTTTTTCAAAATGCGAGTTTGCGTTAACACTGTGTTAACGTTGTGTTAACTTTAATCCACCTCCAGTACCTGTGTTAAGTCTAAACACAGTGGTTAAAAATGGCCGCCTACTTCATTTTCTGTCCGCCTCAGACCAAAAATCATGAAAATTTCAAAGACTTAGACATTCTGAGGTGTGTATTGATGCTGAACTATGACGGTGTGTTGTTTATGTTGTCATAAATTGATATATTCGTCAAATCTCATGAAATTTACCTAAGGGGAACAGCTAATGGAAAAAACTAGTACAGTTGGATGATGGTGTTACACTTTTCTGTCAGTGGCAATATCTTGCACGCATCTATAGATACTTTTGGCAGAAACTTTCAATAAGGGGGGGGGGGGTGTCAATAAAACTCGTATTATATTCACTTATATGAAATCCTGCAACAGGACCCATGCTTAAGATGTAATTTTACCTAATTTTGGCTTCCAAATGTCAAAGTGTATGCAGGCCCTTAGTTCATGATGATAATCTCCATTGAAACGCCAACTTTAAAAACACTATCGTCTGCACTGGCCTTGACCTTTTCAAAATCCCTTGTATCATTTACAACTGATTCAAATGAAGATTTGCATGCATGAAACGTACATACATGTATTTTTTTTTTTTTTTGAAGGCTATCTAATATGAACAGTATTCAATTCAGGCTAATACAGAATAGTTGTTAACACAAACTTAGGAGGAAGAGTTTTTCATTGTTGATATTCCAGATTAATCTCCCTTAGTAGAAATGGAGTGGTGGATCAAGTGTTATGTTTAAAATAAAAAGAATATTAAAATAAATAAATGCATAAAAAGAACATAGATATAAAATGCTATAGATATGTATGTGAACAGACTATCATAAGGTAAATTTATTTATCATTTTCTTCATGAATATTTTTAACTGTTTTGGGGGAAATAAGACTTTTAAAGAGTATTTAAAAAAAAAAGAAAGTTAGATATTCTTAGAAATTTAGCATTTTTTGTAGGCTAGCATCGTCGTTAAACCCCTCCCATAAATGTTGTCCAATTATGAATCAAACAATATAGATAACCATATGTATTATTTCCTAGTTCAAAACATGTAGCACCTCACCACCTTATTTCTGACAACATACGTTTACTGTTATTTTTACATGCAAAGTCTGACACCACCATTCCCCACTTTTTCATATCATAGCACCAGTTATTGGTAGTTGAAATGTAAGCTTGAACTGAACCCGTATATTTTACTGATAAAGGATGAAACCGACCCCCTCCCCCATCACGCAACTTAGGATTTTAGGTTCGGCTCGTACAGAACAACTCATTTTAGGGGGGGGGGTGTATAAATTATTTTGTTTTGGCTTGTCAAGTATTTTCAGACAATTGTGAAGTCAACTTGTTCGACTCCCTATAAACCCCCACTTTGATCAACTATGCAATGAGCCTGCTTTCTACAACATAAGCAAAGTTTTTCTCAACTAGGCTTCTAAAGGCCTAGTATATATCATTATATCTAATACCTCTATGATTATTCAAATTGAATAGACTAATGAATGTATTTATACAAGTATAAGTGCATGGCTCACAGTCACTGTCATGTATTTTGAAACAAAACAAACGATGAACATTTCATCAGCTATCTCCCACAAACAAAACTTTTATTTACTCCTGCATTCTTATTGTTTACATAGGAAGTACATGTGCATTATGGGTAATCAAATGATTAGCAAGTGGTTAACTCGGTTAACACAGTGTTAACTAATCAATGTGTTAAATTGCTTTCGAAAAACAGAATTTAACCATTGTGTTAGCTAATCACTTGGTTAGGAGTTAACACTGCGTTAAACTTAACCACTGTGTTAAAGTTAACCAGCTTTCGAAAAACCGGGCCCTGATCTACATATAATACTAAATAGTGATGCTTTTAAAAGTACGCTTAAAATATTAGTAATCAATTATCACTACATGTAAAATCATGCAAAAAACTGCACTCTATTGATTGAATATTGTTTAATGTCCCTCTCGAGAATGTTTCACTCATATGGAAACTACTTTGTAAAAAGGGATTCTATTATGTACGGTGCATACTCAGTACACAAAGACCTGCAGGATAACCGCATTACGACATGCAGGTATTTTATACAGGACAGGCACGTACATGTATGTAGCATAATTTTTCAACAGGGGGAGGGGAAGCCGGAAAAAATCCCTACACCATTGTCTAAATTTCTTGACGAGCAAATAAAAATAAATAAATGGTTAAATGAATAGATAAACCAAAAACATACAAAAGTTCTTCTTTAGGACAATCAGCACTTAAATTCTCCAAACTCGGGGTGGGGATGCGGGAGTAACGTGCAATCTTTAAAATATTCCGAAAATAAATTTTAAACTCAGGGGTGTGACATGTATTAGCGCCGACTCATAAATAATCCCAAACTTCGACTTCTTAAAAAGGGGGAGGGGGTTGCACACCTTTCAATACATGTACACAAGTTCAATTCATAACTTCGACTTTACAGTTTTATATTTCAATACTATTATAAAATATGGGAGGGGTCACCAAATATATATTTTAACATTAAAAGGTGTTGAGAAAAGTTGGGGGATGGCAACACCCCCTCCCCCTATTATACGTGCCTGCAGGCATTTACGAGTATTGATGACACTATGACGAAGCATTATACCTCCTTATAGGTGCATGGCCGTATTAAACTGTATTTTGTTCAATGTTAAAATGTAGACCGTGTATTTTGTCATCAAAATATGTTAAGACAATTTCAACAAATTATATACGGGTATTAAAGGAGTACTGGTCTTCACAATTTAATGTAAGAAGAAATGGTGGATTTCTAATGAATATTTATGAAGGAATTCTGTTTGTGGTGGCTGTGAGCTAGCGCAAGATAAAACATTATTAGAAACATCATAGGGAAATGAAAATTTCATTGACAGTATGCACGAACTATAACTCCTCCTCTATTGTTCAAATAGATTTTCATTATCCTGTGTTCCGTCTGACTGCCTTGCATCGCTGGCAAACACCTGCAGACCGTCCAGACTCGCATACCGCCATGTTATTGTTTACTCTATAGATTCTGCGTGCAGGTATCACACCGGTAATTATTTTCACTATATATTACTATAGAGGGGAAAAAATCATTAAAAATCAGTTTACAAAATTGATGCCGAATAACGCAGTCAGACACGTTCTATGTTACCTATCTCGTCTGCCGACACCAGAAAAACAACACCCTACGCGGCATTTTCGAAAACAAAAATTGTCCGCAAAAAAGACCACCCTCAAATTCATGTGTTTTTCACATATGTGTAAACAGCCGGAATGCACCTCAGGAAGTAGCCTCAGCTACCAACAGCAAACAGTTCCTTTGTATACATTTGGTTATTTCTACCAATTACACAAAATTTCCTAATCAGGGGTACAAAAATTAAGAGAAAAGAAGAGGAAATGAGAAAAATTGCGCAAGGAAAAAAATTATTTCTTTAAATATATGGAACTACAATTGCGAAAAATGGAGCGTTCACTATCCAACTCGGAGCATAACTTGTACGTAGTGTATATCGTGTGTTGCTTGATATTGAGAATACGGTAACGATAATATCCAAGATTGCGGCATATGTAGCTTTAACTAAATCAGGTAAATTTGAAAGTTTTCAATTTCAAGTTTTCAATTTCAAGACATCATTGCACATACACGTAAGCCCCGATTTTCATCCATATCAGTTTTCTCTGTTGTGTTTGTAAAGAAATACATCCCAGTTTTGATATAAACAGGAGGGTATGGAATGCGATGTTTTACACCAGCATACCTCATGAAGCGCGTTAGAAAGCAGGCCTGTTTTAACCGTTGTTGTTCATAACCTCATGTATTTTCAAAAAATAAATTCGTTTATTATATTCACATTCTATTTTCATCTGTTGGAGAATTCCAAACCGTTAAAGTATTCGTAATGAAGATTGATTGGCACAGTATTCACATTTATGCGGAAATCATTTCATTTCCTAGGATATATTTGAAATGTAAATATTCCTCTTTAAACTTCTGTCTTGTGCAGTGTATGGCCATTGTGTTTTAACGGCAAGAAATATTTGTTTTAAACTGCATTTGGAATCAACGGATGACTGATTTCTGTTTATTCAACAGAAACGGGTAGCAGCAATATACAATAGCTCGATTACGGATTTTAACCCACAGTGTGTACACAGTTGTATATATGTTCAGTGTTGAAATAGGGAAAACAAGAATAAGAATTACATGAAAATAAAATACTGTGTTTTATATCGATATAGATCTTAAAATGAAGCAGTGGAAACTGACTGAAATGTGAATAGGAATATGAAAAATATTACATGCATTAACAAAATACAGGCACATGGTGAATCCTCCAAATATCAAATATACATTCACTGCTCTGTTTCAAATATTTTCTTTTTTCCTGAAATCATTTATGCATGTTGAGTTTGATTGCATTACTAATATGTATTCTCATTAAATTGGTCATGAATACATTAGACAAGAAATGGAATTCGAATAACAAATAAGGTAGAAAATATGTTTTTACAAATTTTTGGATAATTATTTGCAATTGTCGAATCTCGTGAAGATTGTCTCATTAATCATTGCATTTTCAACATATCAAGATTTTAATGCATTCTTCCCGGAAAGGTTTCAACATTTAAAAAAAGAAATAAAAAAATTCAAGCGCTTTGTAAGTCCGAAACATATGATTTGATTATTTTTTTTCCGATGATAAATGTTTTCTCCCTTTGGGTGCCTGATTGCCATAACAAAATCACTATTCTACTTTCGTTTTATTTAGCGTTATAATTACTTATATGTCAAGTATTTTTGCGAAGAGAACGGTATGAACAAATTATTAAGATGCTTTTGAGATAAATAGTCATTTGATATTCGAATTCTACTTATTTATACGTATACATTGTATCTGTAACTATTTTAAAGTACTTCTCCCCTTGGGGCACCCCTTTTTCAATGACCTGTTTGATCAAACCATGATACATGTATGTGCACAATGGGAGATCATGCAGCTTCCACCAGAAGATAGACAGGTAATGCAGATTGATATTTAAAATGTATCATGGTTAGCATTATAAAAGTATTAAACCAACAACTGGTCAATGTTGATCTACTTATTAACATGCGTTAGTTGTACACAGAGAAAGAAATAAGAAAGTTTACGTGTAGGTTAAATATAGATTTAGGAAGTTTAAATTACGATGGAAATAAATAAGCTTTGGAACATGCTCTCATATCTCAATCGTAAACCCATTCCCGATCGATATCTTTGTCATGTTGTTTGGAATCATCTTCACAATCCCAGTACTCTTATCTGTGTAAGATGACAGTGGGTTAAACAAGTATTGACCTGTGAAAATATAGTCATTGTGATGTAAACATCGGTCCTACTAAACAGAGTACGATAGAGTACTTTAGAGTACGCTAGTAAAATTTCATAATTCAATGCAATTTAACTGCTGTTCGTAGATGTTCTTACTTTAGTTTAACCTAATAAATGTATATCTGGAATATATCGTGTTTATTTTCATTATTTTAGGAATTATTGTAAGTTAAAGTTTACCGTTTGATTCCGATCCCGATCAAATTTAATACTTTTTCAAAACAAACTACTAATAATGGGGATCGGGATGCCGTAAATCCTCAATACATTTAATGTTTTCTGGGTTTTTTCAAGAGTGACTTTTTCCAGTTTTTTTTTTTTTTTTTTTTTTTTTTTTGCTAGAAAGATATAGTATAGATACAATACCTGAAATTTATCATGTCCAAATAGCTTTAAAGAGGTTCGTACTTGAGATTTGGAGTAATGTTTTGGGAAGTATATTTTTGATTTCCACATTAAAGGAGTATTAGGAAATTAAAAAGAAAAACTGATATCGGAAACCTTGTTATGAGCTCTACAATGTTATAAACGTTACTTCAATCGTATTCAATTAAACTTGATTTGTCTGTTGATGTCAATACAACATAAGCAACATAAATCAATAATTGAAAATAGATACATAATCATATCTTCTAAAACTACAGTTAAAGAAAAAATAACACCAGTAATGGAAATACTTAAAGGTCAAGTGTAATAAAAATAGATTTGAAAATAATGTTTTTAATTCATTAAAACCCGTTTTGAAAAGTTTATTGATGTGTTCATTTTTTTTTTAAATCCTGATAAATGCACAAAATACCTATTCCAAAATCGTTGTTTATAGAAACGAATGAAGGAATTATCGCCCTTTCTTATGACGTCATCTGAGACAATTGTAGTTGTTTACGCCTATATATCATCGTTTTAATTTCCGTGAGAAATTGCCAGTTTTAGCAACACCGTGGATATTGACGGTGAAATATCGTAGATACACTTGAGTTTAGGGATTCAACCTTTTATGTTTGTACCTGCACCCGTTTCGAAACCATCCGATAGTAATATGTCTATGTTCGACAAATATCTCACAGGAATCTCAGTTAGAAATTATTTACCGGAACAGTGCATAGAAAATTGGGAATGATATTGGAAAAAAAATGTTCTATCAAAAGATAACCTTTGAATTTTACACAATCTAGGCTAATCAAAATCAAACGTCATAGATACTCGCCGTATACTCTATTGTAGCGATTGTGAGCGTATTTAATTAGATTGACTCTCAGTCTTACGTTTGTAATTTTTTTATGAGATTTACTAGTATAAGATTGTTCCGATTCAGATTATAATGTGTTTAGCTAGATATATATTTAATTGAAAAATGCTTTTTTGAAAAAAGAACAACAAATGACAAAAGAAACAAAACTTATAGTGCACAACGTTATTTGTACCCCCCCCCCCCTTAAAAAAACAAAACATCGACATGTAGATACACTATCATAAAATGTAAATTAGGCCTATTAGTACATGTAATTTCTTCACAACACACGTCAAATGCGAAATTGAAATAGTACGGCACAAAGTTAACGAATTGTAGCATTTTGAGGTGTGAAATTTTGCCTTAATGATTCATGATATATTAATTAATGTAGCACTTAGAAGCGCATTAGGAAAAGGAAAAACTTGTACTTGTTTTCATAATGAACTTGAAAAAAAAAGCTTTGGAAATAGGATAAGGTTTTATCAAAATGGTTTTTTTTTTAAATTGAATTCATTTCCATGTTTACTATATTTTATTTTTTCAAAATATATATAGCGAAGAAATGAAATGATGAGTCCCTTATAAATATAGTATGATTACAACAATATTCGAAAGATATTTCATTTAATAAAAGAAATAAAATCAATTAGAACTAGGTAATGGGTGACATTAATTTTTATGTGCAATCGCAAACCCATTGAATACAGTGTCGCATTAAAGCATTCAATGGTGGATGTAGAGAGGGGTGGACTGCATCCCCCTTTTTGGGTTGAACTTTTTATATAATTAAAATGCATCCCTCCACTTGTTTTGTAGGATGCCCAGTTAATCATCACTTTGCACTTTGTTTGAAATCAAACAGGATGGTGTGTCAGGGTTGATGGAAATCTGATCCTCGTTAATTAAAGTGTCGCTCACTGATCATCGTGGCTTGTCACAAATCTCAGTGTCTCTTTTCAGTTTCCTTGTCCAAATTCTTCGAAATTTAGGGTCTTTTGGGAAAAGAAACATACTTAATCCCTGTCCCGATTTCAAATTGCAGTTCAAAGCAGCGCATTGTACCATAAATACAGGACTTTTCTATGTAAACACTATAAAAGCCTATCAATGCAATCGAAACTTGTCTCAGATGACGTCATGCTACGAGCGATAACTCACGTCACAACACATTTATCGATCGCTCAGGTAAAAGTTTGATAGCACCGTGTAATTCACGCCAAGTGATTTTTATCAAAATTGCCATGGAAATTAATCCATAAGTGTACGACAGACATTTTTCTGTATAAAACTCAAGTTTTAGGAAAATCACCGTACTTGACCTTTAATGACCTTTTTACACTTGAAATGCGAAACAAAAATATGATATCAAATTTAAGTTTAAAGGACATATTAGGAGTAATGTCAATTTCTAAAATTTCACATAATTTTCAAGGTCTTGTCATAAATTTTGAAATGGAACTAAAAAAAGAAATGGGGATTGGAGACCAGATTTTTAAATTATTGGCGAAAATACTGCATTTTTATACAAATGTTTGAGTAATTTGATTTAAGGAAGTTAGTTCCTAAGCTATTGAGCACAACTGTGCAGGATGCTACAACGAAGTATTTTCTGCCTCAATACTGATCCCATCGGTGCAAACATATTACACATCTATTACTGAACCCTATCCATTTGAAAAAAAAATGTGTAAATTCAAGTTTTGAAAGGGTTTTGCAGAGACTATATTTTGTGGCGGAAGGATTGATTAATCAAAAAGTTCTAAATCTGCGTAATATTACAGGTTCTGTTTCATCCAATTTATCTTCTATTTTTATACTCCTACACGTGTATTTTATATCTATAATGTATGGCACGAGTAGCTGAGACTTTAAACTAGTTCAAAAAGTGTAACTTATTAATATGGTTTTCCAAAACTAAACACCAATCCAAAAAAAAAAAAAACCCAAAAAACAAAACAAAACAACAACAACAACAACAACAAAACGGTTAAGTTAATTTACTCGAAATTTTGCACAAAAATTCAATATCTTCGCCAATTAACAATAATTGAAAATTTTGGTTTCTAACCCTCACTATTTTTAGTTCCATTTTAAGTTTTAAGAGGAGGCCTTGACCAGGATGTGAAACTCTCAAATTTGATATCATATATTTTTTTTCTGTATACCACGTGCAAAAATGTATTTTTTTATTTCCATTTTTAGTGTTAAACTGTTTATCTGTAGTGTTAGAAGACATGATTATGTAATGATTGATTTGTGTTCCTTATGTTGTGTTGACATGTGCCAATGGTGGAGAGAATCGAATAGAAGCACATGTGGGTAACCGACGATGTTGGGCCAGAGGAGCTGAAATTTTCATGAGAGCTTCCTAACATAGTGCAGATTTTTAAGTTTGTTCAAATCATAAGCCCCGGGGTATGTTGGGGCCACGATAGGGGATCAAAATATCACATAAAAATATATAGGGAAAATCTTTAAAAATCTTCTCAAGAACCAATGAGCCAGAGGAGCTGATATTTACATGAAAGCTTCCTGACATAGTGCAGATTCAAGTTTGTTCAAATCATGGCCCCGGGGGTAGGTTGGTGCCACAATAGGGGATCAAAATTTTACATGAAAATAGAGAAAATATTTTAAAATCATCTTCTCAAGAACCAATGAGCAAGAAGAGCTGAGATTTACATGAAAGCTTCCTGACATAGTGCAGATTGAAGTTTGTAAAAAACCATGGCCTCCGGGAGTAGGTTGGGGCCACAATACGGACTAAGGTTTTATATGCAAATATATATGGTAAATCTTCAGATATTGGCCAAGGTAACTCAGGTGAGCCATGTGGCCCATGGGCCTCTTGTTTGGATAATAATCTGATAAATTCTTCGGTCACATGATTTCTTGCCAGATATTTTAATTTCAGGTAGATATATTTTTGAAAATTACGTTTTCCTTATCTTACTGAGTACTAGCTTGCCTATTTCCTCCATCATGTAGTTCAGGGTCACAAATGAAGTTGGATGGACGGGCATAAATAGGAACAGAAAAGTACAGTCCTAATGACAAATCATCACATTTGCCTGTTATTCCTACCTTTCAACTTTTCCGAGAATGACGTGATGACTTTAGTATTCTAATCATGGAAGAGAGAACCCCAGGGGACGAGGAAAAGGTATGTTCGTATGAACTATGCACAATAATATTGTGTAGATTCCAGGTACTGTATCTACTACATTAAAGTACTAATAGACATGTAGTCGTAATCCCCCCTCTCTCTCTCTCTCTCTCTCTCTCTCTCTCTCTCTCTCTCTCTCTCTCTCTCTCATTCCTTATAGTCTTTTACATCGCCAAATCACACATCAAATATTAAAATATAATAATTTAAGCTCCTTAAAATATATTTAAACATA
This sequence comes from Ostrea edulis, assembly GCF_947568905.1. Classification (NCBI taxonomy): domain Eukaryota; kingdom Metazoa; phylum Mollusca; class Bivalvia; order Ostreida; family Ostreidae; genus Ostrea; species Ostrea edulis. The sequence continues at coordinate 80,206,936 of NC_079166.1, read as the reverse complement.
TTCATGTATTTACTGTATAATGTGTGTAGGGTCCTGTTAGGAAACGACCGAGGATAGATGCTGATAATGACAGTTCTACGGACCTGGAAGACAATGAACTTGGATACTCAGATCAAACAGGGATCACCAACCAGGAGAGGGAGAGCTCAGGTAACTAAATCAATAAACACCTAACAGGTAATTACAGGAATATAAACTGACAGGTAACTACAAGAGTATAAAACTGACAGGTAACCACAGCAGTATAAAACTGACAGGTAACTACAGCAGTATAAAACTGACAGGTAACTACAACAGTATAAAACTGACAGGTAACTACATCGGTATAAACTGACAGGTAACTACAGCAGTATGAACTGACAGGTAACTACAGCTGTATAAAACTGACAGGTAACTACAGCAGTATAAAACTGACAGGTAACTACAGTAGTATAAAAAGTTACTGCCAAGTAACAACAACAGTTTAAAATTGACAGGTAACTACAACATTGTAAAACTGACAGGTAACTACAGCAGTATAAAACTGACAGGTAACTATAGCTGTTTAAAACTGACAGGTAACTATAATAGTAATAAAGTGACAGGTAACTACAGTAGTATAAAACTGATATATAACTACAACGGTATAAAACTGATAGGTAACTAAAGCAGTATAAAACTGACAGGTAACTAAAGCAGTATAAAACTGACAGGTAACTACAGCAGTATAAATGTGATTCACACTATTTGAACGAGTAGACTTTCAGTCTGCGGGTCCGTGCATATTTTTACATGTACTGTATATTATGATTGGTGGTACACATGTATTTTGTCTGCGTATAGGAATTTTTTAATAGTGTGAAATATCACTGTTAACATTAGATTTTATTTCTTGTGATATTTTGGTCGTTTTTCAATTAACCGAGGGTAGAAAACTCAATTTTACAGATATTATGCATTTAAACGTGTAATACGTAAACATTTCACGAACTATTTCCTATTAGCACTGAACATTTCATTTGTTTGCAAAAACATGATAAAGTTCACACCACTTTGAGCCGAGTGACTGCATAGAGGAGTTGTTAAAATCAACTCCCAACAAAATGATATAAGAACCTGGTCACGGCCCACGGGAAAATATGTATATTTTTTTTAAATGGAAGTTATTTCACTTTATTTATCAATCTAAAAGACAATGGAATAATTGAATGAGACTCTCTATGTAACAAAGGAAAATTAAATTAAGATTTTATTCATTACATGCACCATTTTTATAATTTCTATTGTTACACACTGACGCTTCCTGTTTAGGAATTTGGTCGCAACCCACGGGAAATATGTATTAAGTGTAGTAAATTAAACCTCAAAATTCTATAGCGTGTGGTTTGATTTCCAAACTTATGACAAATGTTCTTGAAAACAACAACATATTTGGGGTTTTCATTAATATTCAATATAATTCAGCATTAATTGTGAAAATTGATGTTTTCGATTTGCTTCAATTTGACGCTAACATAAATCAATTGACGCCACTGGCTACCATTGTCGATCGTTTGATTTCCCGATTGTGGACATGTGTATACATTGATGTATCTTTGAATTTAAAAGATTTATGCAAGTGCTATAGAATACACAGTAACCGCAATTTCAAACGCACCGACGTCTTTCTAGGCTCACAATTAGTCCGCGGAGCCCGTGTTTTGACCTGTACTCTATATTAAACGTTGTTGTGACGTCAGTTCTTTGTCTTGACAGTACTTTATTTTTCATACTGTACTGAACATAGTCCAGTATTATTAAGAGCAGGCCAATATTATGAGAAATACTGGACTGACAGTTAAAACCAGGAACAGAGACCACTCTTAGTTGTGTGAGAAAACATTTATTATTTATCAAATACAATATTCAAGGCGTGAAATATTCCAGTAAATTATACGAAATGAGCGTTTTATGTATAATCCGATTTTACCGTATATGAAATCCTTTAGGTGCCAGTTATAAATTCATGTCACAATCATTCATTTAGACACATGCACATTAAAGTCGCAAATTCTCTGTTACATTCCCGGCAGTGATGTTTATTTCTTTTCCCGATCCAAAGGAAACACTTTCATTGAGCTCCACTTTCTTCGGCTCCGGCGGGGACACTGTGGACGGTTTCTGAATCAAATCACTTACACTCTGTATTGTTCCCCGGAGATCCGCTATAAGTTGCTCTTTAACACCCGCAGCATATAGGCGTGTAGCGGCAGTAGCCCGAAGAGAGTGATTTGTAAAAAAAGCCATAAAATCCTGCCTCTCTATACATTTTGGCCACAATCTGTTGCAGTTGATGTACCCCGAGTGGGACGTCGTCGTATCATACATTCCCCTTAGGAGCGATGTTTGGTCTTAGATAAAATGCATTGCATTTTCCACTGCTGGGGCTACAAATGATTAAAAAGAAATTGTATACAACAAAAATGAAACAACAAAATAAACAATGTGGAAAAATTGTTAATATATTTAAGAAAATTAGTAGAAATAATGAATAATCTTACCTCAATCAAATGTACTTTTCAATCATCTGACTCCCTTTCTTCCAGGCACCAGGACTAAATGCTAAAAGAGGGCTGCGGCTTCTGTTTTATACCAAGTATAGGCCTACGTGTCAGTACCATATTATTAGGGTTCCCAGAAAGGAACGTGGGAAATCAATCTTTTGTTTTATCTAAAAGATTCTTTCCGAACACCCTTTATGTACCCTCATTCACCCCAAAAAGAAAACCAGTTTTGTTGAGTACAGTCTTCAGACAATAGAAGCGTTCGAATCGCTTCCCATGAAGTACAAAACCCTGTTTTGAGGAGTATCGTATTATGACAATTGAAATGATGATCTAACAGTGAATTAAAGACAAGAGTTGACCTTGTGTGCCATTAAAATTTATGAATTCCTAATATATTAAATATTAAAAACAAATCAGAAACGAAAGGTGTAAATATATTTGTCTATACCAATGTATATTCGTACTTGGGTTTTTGCGTTTAAATGCATTTGTTTTTTTTTTTATAGATAGAACAATGTTTTAAGTAAGTCTTGTATCCCTTACTGAACATTAGAATTTAGCTTAGATGTTCAGAACAGGATTTTTTTCTAGATTTCACTAGTCTTCAGGTGACCGATAAGGCCTGTGGGCCTCTTGTTTCATTGGTCAATTTGAAATGCAAGTAGACGGATCTGTGAATGTTGAGACATGTGTGAGTGTGCATGAGTAGGATTCAACCAAAATTCTTTGTGAAATTAAGTTTAACTTTTTCTTCGTGAACCTTTATAGTTTAACCTTTGATACATTGAGATATACCAAAAACCTGGCATTTTGACATGTATATTTGTAAAATTTGTTGATATTCGGACTTGAATAGAGAGCAAAGTACATTAAGCCCAAATTTTCGCCTCATTAGAGTAAACCTAAAATGAAGTTTCACATGGTTTAATCATTATGATTATGCACTAGGGCATTGACCCTGATGATACATGTGAAAATTAGTGACGTAATATGTTCTGTAACATCATTTTCGTCATCTGCGATTGACAAGATTTATCGAAATCGGCGAGATTGGTTGTTTTTATGCCTTTAAAACCATTTTAAAGATAGAGCATGTGCATCAACCATAACAATGTTTTGTCTGCACTTTAATCATGTTGAAAGTCAGTAATGAGCAAAATTTCTACGTGGTTGATAAATGCGCAGACTATCAAATTGAACGTAAACAGTTTCCCTCGTTCATCTGTAATACAATTTCCAACGTTGATGGTGTTGATATATACAAGTTTAATGAATAAATGATATCCAAATGTACAGTATATTAAATTTTATAAGACTCTACGTAGTTTGCATTGAAGAAGATAGTGTGTATACAGGGAACTGGAATATTTCCGATTTAATGTAAGAATCAGGAACAATAGAGGCTAGATTTCTAATCAACAAATTTTCATTTATTTCTCTCAAATGAACAATTTGCATCTAAATTTTGATTTTTTTCCCGGACCCCACCCTCTTTAAGAGAGGACAATCCTTTATCGCACTCTTCCCCTCGTCGCATCGCGACTCGGCCGTTTACTTTCAGTAGCCGGACTGGTCACAAATCAGATAGATGAAGTACATCAGTCGCGTCCTATCTTGGGTAGGGTGAGGCAGCTGCAAGGAGGTAGGGCTGTCTTGCCATAAGGACCGAGATATATCTGTCTCGGCGCATTGTTAAGGGACTGTCTTGCCCTCAAATTTCAAATGGCAATTTCTTCTTTGATCTTTTGAAACCTAACAAAACTACGGGTACCTGTAAAGTGCGAAACGAAATCGAAACGAAACGAAACGAAATCTACCGAAACGAAACGAAATCTACCGAAACGAAACCCACCGAAATGAAACGAAACCCACCGAAACGAAACGAAAACTACCGAAACGAAACGAAACAGATTGTATAATCGAACTCTTTTAATCATAATAATTAAAAATGGTACCTTAGGTCCCTGTGAAAGTTACCACATATAAATAAAATTCGCCTCCCCTTTGATGTAGGCTTTCGGCTTGACTGTTACAAAGTTTTAAAAGTTGGAAAGGGGGGGGGGGTAAACACAAAGTATATATCCATAGTTGATTAAATGCCATGTACAATTAGTTTTGGATCCATAAATTTCAGAACCGATGGTTACAGTCTCAGAGATCTGGGGAAACACACTATACGAGGGGTGGAGTCGCCGACGTTGGATCCGCCTTTGGGCATAGATACATTGTTTGAAGAAGCTGGTGTCTGAGAAAATTAAAAGCAGGAAGAGCTCTTAACCTCTTATTTTATCTCTAACTGCTGAGGTGCGAGTACTTTCAATAATGGAAAAAACTATATACATTTGAGGTGTTGCTAAGACGGGGAATTGAAAACGGGACGGAAAACGGATTTGTTTTAATGCAATAAATATTAGGAGGAGGTCGGCATTTTGTAAACTGAAAAGGCTTATGAACGAGGGAATTTTAAGCAGAATTCACAAAGAGAACGGGAGGACATATTCAGAATCCACCGTTTGCTATACTACATACAAATACACAATATCCACATGTATACATATATTTGTCTTTAGAGCAAAAAATACTGAAACATGTATTTATGTCCAAAAGCGGATCCAACGCCGACGACCCCATCCCTCGTTTAGTGTGTTTCCCCTGACCTCTGACCTGTGAGACTGTAACCTTCCGTTCTGAAATTTATGGATCTTAAACTAATTGCACATGGTATTTATGTACTTTGTGCTTATCCCCCCGCCCCCTTTCCAACTTTTAAAACTTTGTATCAGTCAAGCCAAAAGCCTAGATCAAAGGGGAGGCGAATTTTATTTATATGTGTAAACTTTAACATGGACCTAAGATACCATTTTTAATTATTATAATTAGAAGAGTTCGATTATACAATCTGTTTCGTTTCGTTTCGGTAGGTTTCGTTTCGTTTCGGTGGGTTTCGTTTCGTTTCGGTAGATTTCGTTTCGTGTTTCGGTAGATTTCGTTCCGTTTCGTTTCTATTTCGTTTCGCACTTTACAGGTACCCACAAAACTACATGCAAAAATGATCTTACACACAATTTTTTTTTTCAATTATACTTTCTTCAACGACAAAAATTAATTTAAGCAGACAAATTAAAAAAACGTTTTCAAAAACAGCGTTAAATTGAAGTCGAAGCAAGAGGGTAACCCAAGTAACATTTTTTTTTTTAAAATTTAGAACATGTTTTAACTTCAAAATTTTAAAAAGCAATCAACGTTCTTGGCGATAGAAAACAGTAGAAAAATTTTGGAGGGTGATACTGAAATATTTTCAAAAATTCCCGGTTTTAATGGGGACCAAAATGTAAATTACGGCAATTTTGATATAGAAAACCGCTATAGCGTAGATCGTACGCTACGTCATAAATCGTGTGGTGTGTAATCACGTGATACGCGAAAGTGAAAGTGTAGTACAAACAATGGCAGTGTCCGACAAAATCTATTCTATAAAGTTAGAGGAAACTGATGTTCCTGGAGCGAAGTTTCGTTGTTCTGATGTGTCAGAACATTCAGTCGTTGAACTGAAGCGATGGTTAGAATGCAGGGGAATGTTACAAGCGGGTACAAAAGCCGAATTAGTCAAAAGGTAAGAAACACTTAAACACATGCGTACATTTTCATCCCATGTATGTACACGCTGTACACTACGATTTATTGTTCATCATCCGTATATATTATAATTATGATTGGTAAAAATACGTCTTAAAACTATATCTTAATTCATTTACCACGGGAGTATCGTTCTGTCAGCGATTCATTGCATACATTTTCATGTGTAGCGAATAAAAAAGGGTGTGTGGGAGGGTCAAGACGATTTTGCTAGAGGCTTAATTGTCTTAGGTTGTAAATGAATATATTCAATTTTTGTTATTTGAAATTATTGACATATAGTGGTCGATTACAAATGTGTATGTAAATGGTAATCTCCTTTGTCAATTAAATTACAGTAGATCTACTGCAAATAAAAAAATACTTTATATGAAATAAAACATTCAAACAGTGGCCTTCTTAATAGTTCTTGAAACACCTAATATATAAGCATACATATCAGCACGCCATTCATGCATATGCTTAGAAATTACATTTGTCAATTTTTTAGGTGCCTAGAATGCATAGAGTCCAAGAACACAGACATCATAATTTCTGTGGATGGGGGAATCTGGTACGAGGAGAAATTACGAGAGGTGTTATCCACTGCCCGCAGTAAATCATCAGCTGATATGATACCTCTTTTACCTACAAGTGGTTGGCAAACATTTCCTTCAGGGAATATTCCTAAAGGATTCTGTTATGGAAGAATATATGAACATATAATACTAACTGCCAAAGTATATGAGAAAAAAAGTAAAACGTCGACGTCTGATAGTGAAAGTGAAGACAATTTGACAGACTTCAATACTTCAAAACCGATGGTGAAAGGACGTCAATATTTTGCCAGCGGCCATGTAAAAGATATTAAGAGCATTGCAAAAGGTGAATGCTTTTTTGTCAAATCAACTGTGATGGCATCATACACTCAACGAAAGCTATATCATGTGACTTTAACTTTAGGATCTCCATCTGGGAAAATATTGGATGCCTCGTGTGATTGTAAAGCTTCAGCAATGGGACGATGTAACCATATAGCTTCGTTATTATTTGCTTTGGAGGATTACACATTACAGTTTGGATATGATCCGGATGCTTGCACTAGCAAGCTATGTACATGGAATGTAGGACGGAAGGCTAAAAGGCAACCTCAGCTATGTTATTCCACATCATACAACAAAAAGTTAAAAGCGGATAGGTACAGAAATTATAATCCTATGACTACTAAATTGGATGAAACTAAATTTGCAAATGAATATATTGCTACATTGCCAAATTCTGGATCATTTTGTATGTTTGACCAAATATTAGAAATTGAATATAGTGATTATGTGGTTGACATTAAAAATTTAAATGAAAGAACCAATTATTCTTTGAATTTGATCAAACAAGATGCATCTGAACCTTATGAAGTCCCAAACACTGATAGACAGGCTGAATCTATTATGTGGGACAGCAGTCGCAATTGTAGAATAACTGCATCTGTAGCAAAGGAAGTCAGTAGTGTTAAAAGCCCAAGGGCTAAATATAACCTTTTGGAGCAGATTCTATGGGGCAAAAAGCTTCCCCAATTGAAAAGTTTAAAGTATGGACAAGAAAATGAAGATAATGCATTTACGCAATATGTTAATCTGAGTAAGGGAAACAATGAAACAACAAGAAAAAGTGGTTTCTGGATAAATCCCGAGTACCCTGAATTAGGATGTAGCCCAGATGGACTAATCTATGATGCTAACAATAATCTTATTGGTGTTTTGGAAATAAAATGTCCATTAGTATTGAAAGACAAAGACCCATTATGTATAGAGAGTCTAAAGCCGTGTCAACGATTTAACTTGTGTTATACAATAGAGAATGGTATCCTGTCTTTGAAAAAAAACCATAAGTACTATGCTCAGGTTTAAATGCAAATGGGACTTTGTAATGTGAAATTTTGTAATTTGGTCTAGTGCAAAAACTTTGATTCAGAGAATCCATTTTGATGGAGAATATTGGCATGATCTCCGAGATAAATTAATTTTATTTCATCATAAATGTATGATGCCGGAATACCTAGAAATGAGGATTCCAAGAAAACTCTTGCCAGTAGAACTTTAAATACATGTATATATTGCAAGTGTTCATCAGTGCAAATATTCATACATGCACCTGCAATTTATAATGATAAAGAGTAAAATAAATAATGTTATTATTTTCTATGAGATACACATATGATATATCAAATGTCTTGACTTCTTCATTTACATGTATTTTTGTACATAAAAAAGCAAAAAAAAATAATTATAAATTCAGATTTTTATTGGTTTTGAACAGTGTCACACTTTCACAATGTGTGAAAAGATATGGACTACATTTGTAAGTTTCAGAGACCACACTCAATCCACAAATCTAGAGGTCTCCAAAAGGCCTTCCATAAGGGTGGGACTCCACTCCTTGTGAAAATTGCCTCAAATAAATAAAACGTGTATATGTAAAATTTTAGTCGCTCTTGCATGAATATTACCAAAATGTACATGTACATTACGTAACATTTAACACAAAGATACAGACAAACTTGTGACCACAATACCCGACTTGGGCCAGGGACATGAAATGTGGTGGGGTTAAACTAGTTTAGTGAGATCTCAACCCCCCCCCCCTCAAACAAGTGGTCAAAAGAAAACAAAGGCAGTAAAAGACGAACTATAATAATCAAGCAGATATTAGCCCAATCATCTGAACCACAATAAATGTACTGAAGAAAAAAATCATGCAACAAAAAGAAGATACTTCTCTAATGAATGCAAGGTCAGGCTGGAATTCATTTATAAATTTAGAATTATTTTATCAAGTTTAATGTTCAATGCTCATTTTACAAGTGAACTTTGGTAATTGACTAGAAATCCAATTATATGCACTATTTCTGTGGCTACTGGTTTGAGACTAAGAGGTATTGTTGCTCCTATTATTTAAAATTTTTTCATGCGCTCAATTGCTCGTTCCACATGAATGCGTACTCGTGCAATGCGTTTTGTCAATATTTCTTCTTGAGGGGTTAGTCGATCTCTTCCTGAAAGAAATGGTGGAATGTTAAGGTCTACGTTTCTTGGGTTCAGTATATCCCGAATCAAAAACCCTCGATCCGCTATCACCAAGTCTCCAGGATTAAGCAAGTCAGCCAAACCAGACTTTACAGTTATCTCCTTGTCTGATATACTTCCCTCATATACATCTGATAAAAATGTAACTGCTCCTGTAGGTGCAACACCAACCAAACATTTCAATGTTGGATTATTTTTATACGAGGAATACATATTACCTTGCTCAGCAAAATCCCGTGATGACTGAGTAAATATCTCAAAGCAATCAATTATCACACGGACATTTTTGAAGGACCTAAAGCAAGCAGGCAAATGTTTTTGAATTAAAGCCCTAGATGGAAACATTTTTTTTACGAAATACCACCAGTAACTTTATATAAATATTGAATCCAAGTGTTAATTGTTGAAGAGACAGTACTGATGCTTACTCCATATATGTATGCAAGATCTTTATTTGGAAACCTATGCCTTAACTTCATAAGAACCAATAATAACTGATTTCTTGTCGATAGTTTGGTTTGTCGTTGTTTTGAGTCGTTTCGTCTTTTCTTTGGTGATTTTGTTCTATTTCCTTTCCAATATTTCAGTTCATATACACCTCCGGCATTTTCCAAGACCTTAAAAAGTGGTTAAATTGTTCAACATTTAAACCTGTGTAAAATTTAAAAAGTTTTCCTTTTGTTGCCAATTGCTCGTAATCAAACTTGTTTTTGGTGTTCTGTTTTTGCGGACTCTTTTGCTTTGAATGCCCTTCATTTTTCCTCAGCCTTCTCTCAATTTTATTGGCAAGAGTATCACTGCAATGAAAAGTAGTTTGTGTCCCACAATCTTGTATTTGTGTTGCACAATAAATTGCGTTCTTTTGGGTCTGCTCCTGTTTGACATGTTCCTGAGAAATTCAAATGTACATGTGTCATTCAAAAGTTATGAGACATATTTAATGAGAATTTTAGTCTTTACAAATCCTTAAGTTTCAGACAAAATATACAAAAATAAGACATAAAATGAGTGTCAAGAATATTATATTCGAGATATTTGTTTAAACTGAAGAAAGTTTATAAATGTGAATATCTACGAATGCCATTCAAAAATGGTACAATTAACATGTAACTCCTTTTGATGTTATGAATGCAGGTATGCTTTACTTAAAATGGACAACAGTTTGCAGGTTTCAGGAAACTGAAAAAAGAACTTACATTCTGATTCATATCAGACCCGGTCCCAGTACATATAGTGTCAAACTGATCATGGTTGACTATAATTGTTCTGTTCTCGTTAATATGGCCACGATGCATATCACAAGTGCTAGTAGAAGTTGAAGGTATTCCCTCATCTTGTAAGGATAGTAATGCTTCTGACACGTCCTTTAACATTCTTTTGGAAACAGGATTGCTCCGTGGAGTGGGTGGTTTCCTTTTCCTAGCGAATTTTCCCCCCTAAAAATAATATTGAAAATTGAAAAAAATACTCGTTTGTTTTGTTCACAAAAACATATTTTGGCTTGAAATTATGGCTCTTGTTGAGACTTCTTAAGAACATTTGTTTCCTGGTACATGTAGATACAAACCATTAAATTTTCATTTTTTTTTTTTTTTTTTTTTTTTTTTTTACATATTTAGGGGTGTTTATATGCCACCGTAAATTTGTTTTAATAACCCATCGTTTTTGGGCATAATAAACAAAAAGGCAAAAAATAAAACTTGAAAACTATAAAAGACATGAATACTATTCAACGTGCAGTCTGATTTATGCCCCCCCCCCAATATACATGTACCTATTTCCGCAATTTTTTGGTTTGAATTTATACCTGATTTGGCGTTAGAGTTGCTGGAATGGGATCAGGATGTTCTGCTGTCGGTCCATTTCCACCCACAAAATGTTTACTACATATGTATGTCCATCTTGTAACCTTTTCAACGGTAAAATATTCCCTGCCACACACACGCGCCCATCGCTGACATTTTTCCAGATTCCTCTTGGGTTTTGGAAATGGTATCCAAAAAAACCCAGTCATATATTCTCGATCAGCATATCTACTGTCACTGTTGCATATTCCATAACAGCAGTGTCTTGTTGCACCGTGTGTTAGCTTTTTTTTCTTTTGATATCGGCGTGGCCATTAGGAATGTAGTACACGCTGTCCAATGTTTGTACTACATTTGATAACGAGGCTGCGCGTTATTTTTATCCTATCTATAATTAGGTCTTATCAGTGATGCGCGATCTTTGCTATAAAATAATTTCTGAAATATAAAATCGCGGGGAGTTGGCAATGAAAAGAGAAAAACAGAACCAATATCTTCCGACGTACTTCAACAACTTACAGATGCTAAACAGATGGGAAACGGCAAAAAAAAAACTTATTTCATTATAAGGTAACAGTTTCCCTAAGGAAAAAAAATAGCAACGTCAGATCTGTAAACATTCCCGTTCATACGATGAAGCCACGTAAACAAAGTTCCACTACTCTTACCAATTATATGAAATAATGAAAACGGGCGAGTTTGGTAAATCCGAAAAAAAAAAAATTCACTTATTTCCAATTTTAGTATTAATTAGCAACCCCTACAGGAGCTGCTTAATATTATATACAAGTACCTGAACAAAACAGGGATAGATGTGACGAGTTTCTCAGCCAAGCAGTTGAGTTTTAAATATTGAAACGTCCACAGATTCTAGACCACAGGAGGGAATGTCCACAATTAATCATCCAGTTATCGTGACCAGTAATGGAATAAAGCTACAAAGCCCAGCCTTTAGCATGTTTCACAATGCCAACATTACTGGAAACATAACCATTAATGTAATTTCATTGAAGGAATGAAATAGTTGTTATATACTTTGATATGTTATTAACAAATCCATTATCTGATTTAACAAAGAACCGGATGTCGTTCTCTACACTGTGTTACTGTTTTAGTATGAATACTAATATTCATTAACATATACTGTGTTAGAATAAATACTATTATTACATTTAGTGTGATATAATGAATATTATTATTCATTAAGATTTACTGTGATATAATGAATACTATTATTTATTAACATTTACTCTGTTCCAATAAATACTATTATTTATTTACATTTACTGTGTTACAATGAATACTATTATTTTTAGTAACATTTACTTTGATATAACGAATACTATTATTTATTAACATTTACTTTGTTACAATGAATACTATTATTTATTAACATTTACTTTGTTATAATGAATGCTATTATATATTAACATATACTGTGTTACAATGAATACTATTATTTATTAACATTTACTTTGTTATAATGAATACCATTATTTATGAACGTTTATTTTGTTATAATGAATACTATTATTTATTAACATTTACTTTGTTATAATGAATAATATTTGAGGCCTCTGCTGGTGGACTGTTAGTCCCTGAGGGTCTCTACAGCCCAGTAGCTAAGTACTTCGTTACTAGCTTGAAAATACTGATGTATATTTAATTGCTGTTATAAAAGTTAGAAATTCATTTAAAAATTAAGGATTATCTCCCTCATGCATAGCTCTTATCCTTGGACGAATTTGGCTCCACTTGTTTGGCACGTTGTTTTTGGCTATATTTAGATCTAAAACGTCATAGTTATTTCGGATTTCAAACATTTCGATTGAGCATCACTGAAGAGACATTATTTGTCGAAATGCGCATCTGGTGCATCAAAATTGGTACCGTATAAGTTTTACATTATTAACATTTACTGTGTTACAATGAATACTATTATTTATTAACATTACTTTGTTATAATGAATACTATTATTTATTAACATTTACTTTGTTATAATGAATACTATTATTTACCAACTTTTTATTGTGTTATAATGGATACTATCATTTATTAACATTAACTTTGTTATTATGAATACTATTATTTATGAACATTTACTGGGTTGTTTTTTTTTTTTGGATACTATTATTCATTAACATTTACTGTGTTACAATGAATAGTATTATTTATTAACATTTACTTTGTTATTATGAATACTATTATTTATCAACTTTTTATTGTGTTATAATGGATACTATTATTTATTAACATTAACTTTATTATTATGAATACTATTATTTATTAACATTGACTGGGTTATAATAGACACTATTATTTATTAACATTTACTTTGTTACACACACAGATCCGTTTCCTGATTTAACAAAGGACCAGCGTGTCGTTCTCTACACCTTGTTATTGTGTGTTGATGATGACAGTGATGTCGTTTTGGATGATGACGTCACTATGGGTGACATTGATGTCAGGAGGACACTGACTGAGTTGGAGGAGAAAGGACTGGTGACACGTGACAGTTACATTTTCCACATTCGGCGAGATACAAAAATAATGAAATCTTACGGAGAAAATTGTCTGCTGAGTGACATAGACAAAGACTTCTACATGCAGGTCGCTTCAGATTATTCCCTATGTATGTATACATTAGAGTATCTCAGTGAGGATACTGACATAGAACAGCCTGTGGACACCCCTATAACGGTGATGAGACTGATTGTGGAGGGAAGGATGTACGATGTTATTGCCATTATTCTGTCGTATGGAGGTACTCGTTTACTCATTAGTTATTTCAAAGTAAACAAATTCAAATAAAGCACATTAGAGGTACGTATTTCCTCATTAGTTAATTCAAAGTGAATAAAGTACATTCTACAAATGATTAAAACATGATATACATGGCGTTGAGTGCTACTCACAAATTAACTTACTGTACGGATTCTGAAAATAACGTTAAATTGTGTTACTTGCGAATCATGGTTTGTACTCGCATGATTAGATGTATTTCTTAATGTTTATATACGATTCATATGTCAAACGTTGAATTAATCTAATATATATTGTAAAAAGACCCATAACTTTAAAATCTAAGATGCATCTTCAGGATTTACACCTCACATTATAATAAATATATGATGATTAGGCTAAGCATATTTCAAATCGCATTCAAAACTGTTTCATAATTAAATGAAACATGGGAAAAGAACGGAATGGGGGCTAGTTGCGTGGAATCAAATATAAATTGCACCTTAGGCAACATTAAACAAATAGCACACTTTACTTACTAGCATATATACCCCCTCCCCCGCAACACAAACACACACACATGCACACACACACACACACACACACACACACACACACACACACACACACACACACACACACACACACACACACACACACACACACACACACACACACACACAAACCCCCCAAAAACCCCAAAACAACAGAAAACTAGTGAACAAAACAAATAACATTTTAATTAATTTCTTTGTATTCAAGTATGACAAGGCTATTATGTAATGATTTAGATACTGAACAATAAGATTTTTCCATTAAAATATCCAGCGATAGTAAACAAGTTTCCAAACTCTCTTCTTAAAGATGGAGTTGGGTAATTTTGAATGGGACGTCTGTCTGTCCTTAACACTCTATATCCTAATTGATAAAAAGGATGAGCGCATCAGTTACATAAAAAGTTAGCTTCACGCCCTGGGTGTAATGTCTTGACATTTTGTATAATGTCCTAGCTGATAAGACATTTTTACAAAATTGATACATTTCTACAACACCCATATTAATTAAGTTTATGATGTACAATTATTATCTTTAACAATTTTTAAAAATTAATTTTCAATGTCATTTTAGGTTTAAAATAAACAAGGGTGTAATATTTTGAACTGGAAGGTACCTGGTGACATGATAAAGTATTTTAATGGTGATGGAAGGGGGTGGGTGGGTGTTTATACTGTTTATAAACACTTGTATACAAGTAAAAACCGTATATAGATATAATTCATTTTCTTTGGTTATGTTTTCAATTATGGCCTACCTGATCAAACTACTATTGTCTGTCTCGTTCTCAACCAGTAATCTTTACAAAGTGTAGGGGTTGCCCCTCGGTCTGGTTTAGCATTACTTTGTGCGTTGTGGTCTGGATGACAGCACTTTGTTTTCATTCTCCTCCATTGCAACCCGAAATTTGCTCGATGATTTTCACAGATTTTTAGCGTCAATGTACATGTACTACTGTCCACGGAAAATATGCCAACTCTATATAGCAGAAGGATTGCCTCAGGTACGTCCAAATATTTACCGTATTGCCCAGGATTTCGTTCGGAGCATTGTAATAGTCGCAAGTGACATGATACATCCTTTGTACATCCATAATATGTCTTACGGCGTGAACGTGTTTGAGGGCGAAGCAAAAAATATTGGCATTAATATCTAGATCCATAACAGGACAAAAAATATTCCGAAATATTAGCACCTAACGTGTGAGGACAGAACTCAATCAAAGTATTCTAACGTACTAGACATTTTCGATCCGCCTATTCATTGAACGCGGGAAATGCTATGCAACTGATGTAAACAGTGTATTGTGGCGTCATATTTCGTGTCGGTGTTTAGCAAATATACCCTTCTGCCCTTTCCCAAATTTGAAACAAAAAATCGCCACCCTTTTGCCATTGAACGCAACACAAAAATTCCCTTTTTTGTACCCCAATTACAAACGTCTGTTTCTTTTGTGAAGTTCGTTTTTCATCATAACCATGCAGTATTTGACCAGGTAAATCGAACAGATCGTAATTGATCACTTGTGTCTTATCCGATAATTGGAAGCACGTGATAACAGTAAACATCCATAGAAACTGTCCAAGTATGATATCATTTTCAAAAAAAGTTTAAACTACTTCAATCTCGCGGTTCGGTATGATATTGTGACACGTTTTTCAATTTGAAAAAAAAAATGGTGACCGTTTTCTTTTCATCACTATATATATGCATTTACCGTTTTGCTTTTACGGTGAACCGCTTAGAATCGGTACACGACTGAAGTGAAGCTAGATGCGCGGATTGGCACGCATCCTGTGTACCCCAAGAAGTATGAAGGGCCAGGGGTTATTATGAGCAGTTTGAGAAAAGCCATTTGAAACCCATGTCATTTCGAGGCACACCATTCCTTCACTGCTTTTATCACAAGAGAGATGTCAGTTTTATTATGAATTTGTGTATTAATTTCCCAGCCATTTTGCACACACAAATACTTGGAAATTCATTGTTAGAACACGAACACGAAGTATTCATCTATGGAAATACCATTCTTAATAATATCTAGAAGATTGCTAAAATTCTTCTGATACGTCAAAATTTGTTAGGTATATCTATAATTAGCGATATGTAAATCAGATAAACAAGAGAGACAAATCAATTTCGCAGAGATCGTGTGACAAGACTATTTTACCGTATCAAAATAAAATTTTAATCTATACGGGTAAAATATAACTTAATCCATATCAATTAACCATGATTCCGGTGTCAATTGACTCTGTGCAATATTTTAAAACAAGGCACAGAAATTCCTGAAACATCGCGCAGCTTCAATTAAACTTTCAAATGACGTTTTTCAGTGTTGATCTTCCGTACGAAAATTTTAAGTTATGGGGAATTGCATGTACATGTACTCGATCAACAGTTAACAAAAACAGGAGTTAGAATATTTTCATTTATGAGTAACAAATAACTTAAGGTAAGGTTTGCGACATTTTGACATGTAGCGAACAAAGTCATGTTGCATATCAGTATGTTCAGTAGGAATTTATCTTTTGAAAATTACTTTTCAAAAAAAGTAGCCCGTGTTGTTTTTTGACCAGATGGGCTTAATTTTGTGATGTTTTACATTTACGTGATCTTTGTACAAACGGGAATATTAGTGTTATAAAAACTAATCGAGGCAAACTTACGGATAAAAAGCTGGTAGAATTCTTAGAAAGAGTATTATCTTTAAGATTATACTAAAAAAATTATTTTAAAACACAAAAAATAGTATTTTTATATCTTTAATAAAATTTAAATTGGTTGCCATGGCAACAAAAAATGCATATTGACCACTTTACAAGGTCTACGTCAGAGAAATTTCACTTTAAACATAATGTTTGGACCATAAACATTTAAGAAACCATATATAAAATTACAACCCACTGGGCTTTGTTTCCCTGGTAACAGATTAAAAAGAATTATTTGATTAATTGTTACTTTGTTTTATAATTGTACAATTTTTTGAAGAGTGCATTGAGCATTTTCATGAACAAACAATTCCAAATCACAAATCTTGACTTAAATTGTAAGGATGTGATGTTTAATACCCCGAACCAAGCGAGGGTTCCCTTCTGCCCCTGTCTGAGGTACTAAATTTCCCTGCCCTTTTGAAGCTGCTCTGGGAATCACTATAAAAAATAATGTGATTTTCATTTTTCGTTGACTTTATAATATTTGTTTACATTGAAATTGGTTTATTACCCATAAAATCAAACCATATAAATTGCATTTAGATAAAACTATGAAATAAACAAAACATTGGTTAAACTCAACGTGGTCATTATTTCAGCTACTCATTTAATATATTAGATATAAAATGCCATCAGTGGATTTTTTAACACCCGAATTAATCTTTATAATTAATATCATTACATGAAATTTTGATTTCCATTTAAACTGCACTGCCACACCAGACTTGCATATCTTATCTGTGATTCCAAAGTTTTGCTTACATATGGCTTTGTCCTTAATTATAAATACATGCAATCAGAGCAAAACATCAATATTCTTTAAATTTAACATATATTTTGATGATATAGCAAAAAAAATTTCTTGAATATTGTAATTATTTTATAAGGCCTCAAACTTCCATAATTACTGCTATGCATGAATGTCAATTACTAGTAAACATTAAAACCAGTTGTTTCTAAAAATAGAAACACGTGAGGAAATACGCAAGTTCCGAGTTACCCAAAAGTTTTTTCCCTTTGTCGAACTCTTCCGCATTTTATAACGTATGGTGGGTACACAATGTATACATTATATCGTAGACTGGCATTGTACGTAACGACTACGTACGATTAATGTAATAAAAGCGTAACTTTTGTTTATATCAATCACTGGTATGCATATTCTGGTTATATCAAGCATAATCTGTTTTAATAAGATCATCAAATTGGCTATTGAATCATTATTCGTTTCCTCTTCTACATGAGTGACGCTTTTATCAAAGGAAGATGGAAATTTACAATATTTGTTTGAGCCATTTTGTTATCCAATACTTATAGACTCACTAAAGTTGCCTTTTCCCTGAGATAGGATGGTCTCAGAAACTCTGGATATCATCTTTTAAGAAATAATACAACGATAGTTATTAGCAAATGTACCCACTGTCATCATATTTTAGGTAATAATTTACGGAAGAGTTTGACAAAGGGAAATAACTCTTGGGGAACTCGGAACTTCCGTATTCCAAAGTACATTTTTCCTATCATGTTACACCCTAAATAAAAAAAAATAAAAAATATATAACGAAATGGAAAATTCTATCTACCCATCTGGACGAATTTAGTGATTTTGCATGTTTTCTCTGAGACATCCTCTCAAGATTCTAAGAACAAATAGTAAATAAAAACGAAGCGATTATGTTACGCGGGAAGATGAAGAGAAATTTTGATATACTGGTTCTTTTCTTTTGATAGAGATGAGAGCCTTCAAATGTCGTGGTTTATTATAACGGAAAAATTGGATTCCGAGGAATGGAATTACATAAAAGCCGCGACACCGAGCAATATGCCATCAAAACTTTTCCAGAAAGTAACTTACAACACATTCAATTTGCCGCAAGAATTAAGAAAATGCAGAGAGGGCTTAAAATATAAACGTAGACATCAAATTTAAATTGCAAAACTTTACGAACAACCTGAAAATTCTACTAAAAACTCTACCCCTTTTACATATTGTTAATCCGACCAATTGAGGCATTCTACCGCACACCATTGATTGATAGCTTCCATTCCAGGAGCGAAAACAAAGTAGTTAGTACCGCAAATTAGTGCTGAAAAATTACAATTGTTAACAAATTATCCACTGTGTTTAAGGTTGTTGGTTTTAGCTCACCTGAGCCAAAGGCTCAAGTGAGCTTGTGTGATTAAAATTTGTCCGTTGTCTGTCGTTGTTGGCGTCGTCATCGTTGGCGACGTCGTAAACTTTTTTTCACAGTTTCGACGTCTTAAGAACCGCTGGGCCAATTTCAACCAACTTTGTCACAAAGCAAAGGGCTTGCAAGTTTGTTCAAATGAAGGGTCTTGTCCCTTTCAAAGGGGAGATAATCACAAAAATGGAAAAACAAGGTGGGGTCATTTAAAAATATTCTTCTCAAGAACTACTGAGTCAGAAAAGCTGAGATTTACATGAAAGCTTCCTGACATAATGCAGAGTCAGGTTTGTAAAAATCATAGCCCCTGCGGGTGTTATGGGGCCACAATAGGAAATCAAAGTTTTACATACAAATATATGGGGAAAATCTTTCAAAAATTTCTTCTCAAGATGTAACCCTTTTTGTCATTAGAAGTGAAATCCAAGTTAATTTTCCAATTTTCATTACGAGTACAGAGTTTGCCAACAACTCTCTAACTCTATCTGCTTCTCTTGTTTTCTTCTCTTTCTGTATTCTCAAAACACTGCCAGAGCAATAGAACTGTCTATCCTTGTGCTAAAATACAGGTACAGAGGTTGTAAAATAGGACCTTTGCTGACAATTTGTTAATGGCGTAGTGATTTCAATTTACGGTATCACTACATGTGAGGTTATAATTACAACAGTTGCTTACAGAGCAATTACAAAGTAAGAGTTTCAATTTTCCGCATCCCCTCACATATAGATAGAGTTGTCAAAACAACAATAAACCAAGCAATGGCATAGTATAATGACCGATAATTGAGAAAAACAAAACAAACACTCCTGTACCTCGTTATCTTGTTACAACAAACCACTTGGCCAGAAAAGCTGAGATTTACATTAAGTCTTCCTGACATAGTGCAGATTCAGGTTTGTGCAGATCATTACTCCCCCCCCCCTCGGGGGGTGGGGGGGATGGAGCCACAATAGGGAATCAAAGTTTTACATACAAATATATAGGAATTTTTGTTAAATCTTTTTCTCAAGAACCACTGAGCCAGAAAAGCTAATATTTACATGAAAACTTTCTGACATAATGCAGATTCACGTGTTAAAATCATGACCCCGGGGCTAAGATGAGGCGACAATAGGGGGTCAATTTTTACATACAAATATATAGGGAAAATCATTAAAAGTTTACATTCACATGAAAGCTTCCTGACCTAGTCCAGATTCAATTTTGAAAAAAATAATCATGGCCACCGGGAGTGGGTTGGGATCAAAATAGGGATCAAAGTCTTGCATGCGAATATATAGAAAAATTCTTTAAATATGAGTGAAAGTGATTCAGGTGGGGGATGTGGCCAATGGACGTCTTGTTTATTTTAAAATGTGTTATATATATGTTTTTGTAATATATTCAACATGGAAGTTGAAGCCTTCGTCGCGTATAATCTGTATAATGAACGGTGAGATAACGAACGATGATCAGTATAATATACACTTCTGTGAATTCAATCCTTTTACGTACAAGACAACCAAGCACAACTTTGGTGTAAGCCAGGCAAGCTTGTCGGGCAGCCGGCGTTTAATAACTTTACAAAAAATATACTACATACATGGTAACTGACTTGAACTAGTTTTATGCAAGTACTGAATCAAATAACAAAATGTCACCCCCCCCCCCCATCATTGACGTTAAAAACCTCCCAGGTAAAACCATGGATGAACTATTTTTTTAAAAAAAAACTATGGAAAACTGTGTCCGAAAGCAAGTGTTAAGTAACGTCTAAGGGTGAATATAGGACCTTATCCATAATTAAATATAATAAAAAAGTGTGCTACGTGCACTTCGTGAGACTGGCTTAGAATGGCCTTACTCGTGATATCGACACGTTATATAAGCCTTCCTATGGCCACGCCTTGTATTACTACGCATAGGCATTCGAACACGTTCCTATCATACAACGTTTTCCGGCTATTCCGGCTGAACATCTATGACGCTTCGTTGTGGACGTCAGCAACTTGAAATGTACGGAAACGTGTTGTTAACACAATTCAGCAATGTTACCGACCAAAAATGTAAATATAAGTAATAAGGTATCATTTTAAAATATTTATCAGGATATAAATACGGGTTGGTACATGATCAAATTTTCAGTTCAACTGATGTTGAAGTTGATGTTCAACGAAGGGCTTTATGGAATTTGATCACGTGACCAACCCGTATTTATATCCCGATAAATATTTTAAAATGATACCTTATTTCTTGAATAACGGTAATGTACAGTACATGTATATTGTATTCCTTGTTGGAGGTATGAGATTGATCGTTATTTTCACCTTTCATGTGTATGTGTAATTCAAACTTGTTTCATGAATTTGTTGGGAAAGGGGGGAACAATAAATCAAGTAAATCTGAGTTATACAAATATCGTTGATTCTACAGTGTACAATGTATATTGATATATATGTATACAATATACACATGTAGACCTAGAGAGTGGGAGATGGGGGTACAAGGACGTAACATTGTTTTTACAATTGGGGGATGCTATGACAAAATATATTTCGACAAGCCTACCATCCTAACGTTTGGTCTAGTACAGAGCTATTGTTCAAAGGTATGTATGTGTGGGTTTCTTTGTTCCAGAAACCCAAGATGTAATATATAGAGCACTTTTTCAGGGCTGATGGCACATTATTTAGAAATTTCAGGATAACTTGAGTTCGTCTGCTCACATGGAGCGTGGTACACTCATGACATACAGTAAAGCTTAAAACCACTTTCTTTTTTATGGCAATTATCTGGGTCCCTTTATGCACTACTCACTAACCATTTGCAGTGAACAAAATTACATTTGCAAATCGATAAGTTTAACTTAATCAAAAGTCAAAACGAATTTTGCATTGCGAAAGTGTAGACATAATAAAATTGTATTTTGTTTAACGTCTCTCTCAAGAATTTTCACTGATGTGGAGACGTCACCAAGACCGGTGAAGGGCTCCAAATTTAGGCCTCTGCTCGGCGTTTACGGCCATTGAGGGTTCTTTAGCGTGTCACACCTACTGTAACACGGGACATCCGTTTTTAAGGTCATATCGGAGGACCCGTGACATTCACACCTGATGCGTTGGAACTATCTGTTTTAACGACTTAGACCTGGGATTCGAACCCGGCCTTCCGCATGCGGGGCGAGCGCTCTAACCTCGAGGACATCGCGGCGGTGTATAAGAATTGTTAAAGAGTTTACAATGCTCTGTTATGAAACATAGTTGTCGGTTTTGGTGTTTTTACTGAAGCAGTCTGTATATATATTTCGGTACAATTTTTGTAGGTGGAGTTGATCCCTTTAAATTGTAAAAGTCAGTCGTTGATTATATAAATAAGACTCTTCGTAAAACTCCAGTAGTTGCACCCTTTCTCTAACAACTTGAGATCGGTCACAAATTGATCAAGGGTTTCTCTATTTATGTGATATCTACTATGGATCTTGTATCTATTGTATACATGTATGTGATTGGTTCTGGACTTTACACAAGCTTCACATTTTTCAAAGTTTTCGATCCTCCTCTTTTACAATTCGCGTGAAATATATATGTCACGCCCTGTTTGTCCAACCCATATCATCACACATAGGACTCAAGGCGGATGTGACCTGTTGACAGGGGATGCTCACTCCCCTTAAGCACCTCATCCCACCTCCGGTGTGTCCAGGGTTCCGTGTTTGCCCAACTATCTATTTTGTATTGCTTATAGGAGTCATGAGATTGATCACGGTTCGTTATCTTCACCTTTCACATGCACACCTTTCAACCTCCTTTTTCGCTTTAAGGGGTCCCAAGAAAGTTAAGTTTACGTGTTGCACAAACGATTTCCACTGACCTTCTAAATATTCACTGATCCAGTCCGTCACAGGCATTGGTCCAGATAGCCCCACCACCACCACCACCACCACCACCCATTATCCTCCTGTGTCTGTGTTACGGACAAGATATATGTTGATGGCTATTATCTAGTACGATATTTTAAGATTTAATGTGACACCATGTCATGTTTATGCTGAAAATAATTCATATTTTACTAGGTTTTTTGGGGTGGGTGGGGGTGGGGATCACTTGTCAAAAACTAGAGAGGGTCATATTGAATGCAGAATTGACGACATACCTAGTATTAAACCCTTCATACATGTAACAACCTATGAGGTGACCGCCCAGTATTCCGACGGCCCGATAGTCTGAAGGGCCGGTATTCCTGCGGTTCGATAGTCCGACGGGCCGGTATTCTGACAATCCGGTAGTCCGACAGGCCAGTATAAATGAGTTTGTATAATTTAATTATTAAATCATATCATAAAATGAATGTTGCTGGGTTTTTTCCAGTCAATACGATGATTTAGTTATCTTCGAAGTACAGTATTCATCTCGTCCTTTGGGCTCGGTGAATATTGTACTACTCAGGCGGCTTAATCACTGTATTGTCCTCAAAAACAGCAATATTGGTATAATGTGATATTTTTGATTAATTTGTTAGTCACTGGTATTTGTTAATTATATTGCAAAAAATTGCAAAATAAGGCGAAATTTGGTTATAATTTTCATTTTTACTAAGAAATCAGAGAAATGGAAAATTGTTTTAAAACAGCATTCCTCCTATCTTTCAAACATCAGCTTACACCACAAGTATGTGTTTGAGTAACAGGGATTCTGATAAGTTGGGTCTGGTAATAGTGGGAGAATGATGTTCTACAGCGGAAAACCGAAAAAGGGGGTGAGTAAAAGTCTTACAAGCATACAAATATTTACAGTATTAGCTGACATTATCTTAATATTTATGCTACAAACATTATAGATTTACTAGGAATGGAATAAACATGTTGTTTCTCGACTGCGTTTCCTAAAAATAACTTTGATATAAACTAGTGTTAACATTTTCTTCGTTACGGACGCCATTTAATGGCATGACATTGTAATTTACAATCCCAATCGGTTACTTAGTGATATTTTGAGTTTTATTCCAATTTTGTTTAGAGGGAATATTTACCAGCATAATATACTTGATTTGTAATATCTTTTTTAATTGGGGCAATTTCACGTCTTATCGGTACAACTTCTTCTACAATTAAGACACTTCTTATAAGATCTTGACTCACCTGGATAACGACACTAGAGCTCTATTTTTCCTTTGTTTGCTCTTTGCTTTTTAGGCTTTTCTTTCCTTTTTTGCCAACAAACATGGTTATTGCAAGTATTATGAATGTATAAATGAATGGTATTTTTGCCAAATCAGACCATTGATGTGAACAAGTTCTTTTTTTTTAAATTTTACTTTCTGTACGCGAAAGCTTATTGTAACATTCATTTTATTTTGATTGATTATACAGATTAAAACTAACAACACGTGTAGCAGTCTTTCATCATCGACCAAAATATCATTTGCTTCATTATCTTCTTAGTAATTTCATAGACTACTTAATTCATATTCATACTCAACGATCTAGTCAGTTAGATCTCAAAATGATGTAGGAATTTTATCATGTCAGGGATTAAGACACGGAAATACTTTTATTAAACATAACATGGAAAGGCAATAATTACTTTTTTTTGAAGTTCTGTTTTGGCCAGGTTTCAAAGCAATCCGGTTTAAAGCTTGATGATGTTTGTCCGTCCGTGTAAAAAAATGTTGAATTTATCTGCAATGGTAAGGGTCATTTACTACATATTTTGCTTGTACTTCATCAGTTAGCAGTTTTGATTTCCATAAATACCGGGTTTCTCTGATTTACTTCACACTTTAATGATTTTGGTCAGAAATTCATTGTCTGATTTATAATCCGATCGTGTCGATTTTGGCGGTTTCTGATAATTTCCATAAAATAATGCCTGACATGAATAAATTTTAGCTCTATTAATTAAAACTTTTGGTTACGGTCAACTTGTCGGACTATAGGACCGTCGGACTATTGGACCGTCGGACCATTGGACCGTCAAAATACTGGGCTTGACCCGGTATAATTAATGCATTCAGTTAAACTGTGCATATACCATATTTAAAAGAGAAACATGCATTACTTTATGAGCCAAAACCTGGTAACCGATTACCAAGCACTGGTATTTTACAAAATTGATCTACACTGATTCATAAATTCTAACATTAGAATTAAAAGTATTTCAAGTCTTGTGTATACCATAAAGCGATACATGTTTCTCTTTTAAATATGTTATATGCACAGTTTAATTCAATACATTAATTATACCCCCTTGGTATTCGTTTGTAATAAATATTGATAGTAACATAATTACATTAGAATAATCATATTATATCTAGATATCACTTATATTTCGAATTATTCCTTTTCTGCAGTTGTATATTGTTTTGTTCTTGATATCCGAATTCCACGTTCTTAGTAGCTTTCATTTTAGGTAACCCACGGTCCTTTGTGTCCGATTTCATTCACTCGTAGTTATGATGGGCCGACACTTTGATATAAGTTTGGAAAAGTCGGATGCGTTTCTGCAGAATAGGTGTATGTTACTGCGGAAGTGTTCTAATAAAGAATGGCGTCTTTTATTGACCTATTTATTTTTTGAACAACGCTTTAATATATGTTACATTTTTACGACCACGAAAAAGATAATGCATGGTACTTTCGACTATGATTTTGAATGTCAAGACCTTTGGACTATACATTTCGCATAACAAGGCATTCTGTAATTAGAAGACAGAAAATCAATAATGTTTGACAAGCGGTGTATGCTCTAGACACCACGCCATCAAGCCGCACGTACACGGACTACACGAGAACTGAACATGGTCATAACATGTCAGACTGCAGGGGCGGATCAGGGAAGTTTTGACAGGGGGGCTTCTACCATTAATTCTAGCTGCAATAATGTAGCCCTATCCATTTTTTCTTTATTCTGACGTTTTCGGGATAGGGCTACAATTCCATAGGATCTCTGTAATGGTGCAAAATAATTTTATGAATAACCGATAATAAACTCTGTGTATTAGTCCCAAATGTTGTTTACACCAAAAGGAGTACTAACTTTGTGCTCGGGCATGTCTAATAAAGGTGTTTTTCATTAAATATAATGTACAGCATGCAAAATTCTTCGTCTGCTCCGCCATGCTTGTTATCGCGAGATCTCGTAGGTGGATCTAATGAAAAGCCTAAAGATTGACAATCAGCGCGAAAATGTAGTTATTCGAGCCACTTCGACAAAGAAAGGAAAATCATATTGTTGCAGAAAGAATTTACACTCTGCTGTTCGGTTTTTAACTTGATATTAAATTCAAACCTTTTCAGTACCGACGAAATAGCTTCCGCCTCCATATTTGTCAATTGATGTAAATACTACCTTATATGGCATATGCAAATGACTTGACAACCGGAAGTTGAAACTTCAGTACATCAAACATGGCGCACAAATATGAATCGAGAAATTGGAATTTATCGAAATTGTTGAAAACGGTAGAATAGAGCCTCACAAATCTAAAGTTGCAGGTTGTAAATTTATATATTGACTAAGAAACATAGAATATCATTTTATTTACGTAAAGAAAGTCAGGAAATGTTTAGAATGAGCGCAAATGTTGCGGGAGTGAATCACTCCCGCATTTGCACCATTACGGAGATCCTAAGGAGTTGTAGCCCTCTCCCTAAAAAAAAATAAAAAAAAAAAAAAAAAAAAAAAAATTCAGAGAGGACTACATTATTGCAGCTAATTAATTCTGACATTCAAAAGGGGGGGGGGGGTTACCCCAAAAATGCGTTATTTTTACCTGTTTTAGCATTTTTTTCTGACGAAAGGAGTGGGGGATGGGGGGCCCATTTCTGGAACCTCCTCTGGATCTGCCCCTGAATTGGAGCATGACATTGAGTGAACTGTTGTCAAGATTGTAGGGCTGGGGGAAAAGGGAGGCGTGTATAAGCCGTATTTAATGTTTATTTCTGTCCAGATTGTAATACAATATGAATCCCGAGAATTTTAGAAGTAATCTGTAAAGAAAAAAAAAACACCTGGAAAGAAAAGCACGATGAAACCGTGTGATGCTGTAAATAAATTCAGGCATGTTACATTTTCTTTCTTTTTTGTTTTGTTTTTGTTTGTTGCTTTTCTCAGGGGGGCACCCGAAGGAGAAGTTGGTTTCTCAATTGTCTGAAAATCTTATCATGCAAAATTCAAAAATGAAATCAAAGCTCTAAATCCTGGATTTTTGGGGTAAAGGGACAAGGGATGATCTTTCATTCCAAAACTTTGGTTAGTTTGATTATATTTCCACTACAATTCACTATTTTTGAAGAAAGTTAGGAACCAGCCTATAAATCGAACTTTAAAATGGCCAACTCTTAATAGTAGGAGCCCCTACCTCCACCCCTTAATGCTACGTAACTAAATGTAGGTCGAGCTACTCAATGCTTTAAAACCTGATCTAAATAAAAAAAAACCAACATATTTTTGAAATATTGAATTGCACATGAAAAAAAAAAAACACCAAACAAACCAGTCCAAATTTCAACGGAAATATTACATAAGATACGGATATAATATACATTTACATGTAATTGACATTGTCCAGGCGCGGATCTAGAAAATTTTCGAGGGAGAGAGGTGAATCAGAGGATTAGGTTGTCGATATCATGATATGTATTTTGTTATTTCATATCGTTTGCATTTGGTTATATAGATTGGCTTCCAAATAAAAACACTGTTTAAAAACGAATTTGAAATGACAAACAAATTTACAACGTTGATTGTTAAGGGTGTCACAAATAGTTTTCATCAACACACCCCCTCCGCCCCCCCCCCCCCCCCCTTCAAACTGAATTTGATTAATTTGGAAAATAATGATAATCATTTTGTGGAAAAACTATGTTGGATGACATAGACTTACGGGAGTTTTTACCACCCCCCTCCTCACCTAACTATTGGAACTTAGATTTGTATTTGTATCCTATAATCAATTCCGTATTGATATTCCCTGAAAAATATAGATGTCATACTCCAATTTCTCTCTCTCTCTCTCTCTCTCTTAAACCAAAATCAAAAGTGCCCCCCTTCTAGATTCGCCAATGAAATGTACATATGCTGGTTGCACATGTAATATATGCATATCTAAATGTGTTTTTGTTCTCCAAACTTCAAAATATGGATTAAAATTAATAATGGAGAATTGATGATATACTAGAGATATCTTGATTCAGATCTTAATAAGTAAAGGACTAATATTTAAATATTTTATTATATCATAACCCAACACTGCCTGCGAAAAAAAATCACAGAATGGACACATCAATAAAATCAATGACTGAAATTATTTTACAGTCACATTATTTTTCATATATTACAGAAAAAAAATTAGCTGCCAGGGGAAATAACTTACGCAGTATAAAAAAAATGTATCCTGTTTAGAAGTCTTTTTATTGAAATATAAACGTTCTTACCAAGCGACTTCACGAAAACTGCCAATGTCAGAAATTTTCAGGCGCAACATCACAGAAAAGAAAATTTATGCAATCGAGGCGAAGTATATCAATTGATCGGACAAACATATTTTTATATCGATCAATCGTACGAGTGTAAACCGGGTATAGCTTGCTGTTGACTTTGGTATTGCGAATTAAGTTAAGATCTTATATAAGACCAGTTGTATTATTGAGTGTGAGCTACCAATAAATAGTTAATTCATAACATTAACGATTCTTTTCACTTAGTTGGTTCA
Source organism: Ostrea edulis (assembly GCF_947568905.1). Lineage (NCBI taxonomy): Eukaryota > Metazoa > Mollusca > Bivalvia > Ostreida > Ostreidae > Ostrea > Ostrea edulis. Next base: position 80,178,019 of record NC_079166.1, on the reverse strand, counting down.
TTTCTGGATTTGAACGAAATTTCTCTAAATTCTGCCAGCCTTTGCGTTGTAATTTTCGCGCACCCTTTAGGACGTACTCTACACCGTCATAATGGCTGACTTTCTTTTAAAACATAGATGAAAATATAAATATCAGCAATATTTGTCTATTCATTTGTTTTTAAATCATTGCCTACCTGAGTAGCTCAGTGTGTAAGCACGCTGACTACAAAGAGAGAGAGAGAGAGAGAAGAAACGCTACGTTGGCTACTGAACTCTAGATCGCGGGTTCGAGTCCAGTAGGGGTTTTACTTTTTTTCTCCCATATTGTTTTCTACTAATGCGTCGTTCACACAGATGCGCATTAAATTTTACTTCGCATTACATTTGATACGAAGTAAAATAATGCACATTAAATTAATTCGAATCAAATAGCGTTCACACGGCGGTAATATTTAATGCGAAGTAAACCAATGCGCATTAAATTCGCATGTATCTCTGAATTAGGCCTAAAGTGTAGGGAATGAATCAAAGGATATACTATATTATTGAAAATTATTTTTATAGATATTTGAATATTGGATAGATACATAATTCATTGTTCAAAATACTAGGTCTATATATAGTGTACATGTTTACAATTTACATGTACATGTAACTGATCTACACACAAGGAGTGTTGTCGTGTTTGTTTTTCGCACAAATCTAACATTAATATATCTAGCTGACCACGGTATGATGCATGTGACCCAAATTTGTCATTAGGCATGTGTGTACATTTAATGCGAATTAGCTTCGCTTTGTGTTCACACGGAGCTAATGCGAAGTAAATTTAATTCGCATTAAATCGCGATGTAAATTTTAATTCGAAGTAAACTAATGCGCATTAAAATATCCGTGTGAACGCGGTTCAGATTTAATTCGCAATAACTTAGGTTTAATGCAAATCAAATTCTTCGTGTGAACGAGGGATAAAACTGCTTTTTTTTTAATACATAAAGTAAAGAAAGTTTTTAATTTCAAAATATTGTTGTACATATCATCAATTTTTTATCCATATTAAATATCTCTGATGTAGCATATGTACTTAAACAAAGGAATTCTTTTGAAAACCTTTTCTTAAAATATGTAGTTATTTACATTTACCAAAATCTTGCCGCCCATAAATTTGTGCTTGCACCAATGTTTCATGTAAATATATGAATTATGAAATATAAACCGCAAGAGAAGGCTACTGGGCCTATTTAAATGTATGTAGTAGTTATCCCATACAATATTGTTGGTTATGTGCAGATACTCGATGAACGTGGTCATAATGACACGAGATTGCGTAGCTCCCGAGTGTTATTATGACCACGCCCATCGGGCATCTGAACATAATCAACATTATTATATACTTTCAATTTCATCTCTTCTTTTTTCTTTAAAAGTTTGAGGGCATATATCACACGATATATGCCCGGAAACATTCCGGCCCGCAAACATTACGTCACAATCAAATTTCTACGCCGTTAATATTCAATTTTTTCGTGTTTTTCATCTTTTACTCAGTTAAACCGATAAAGTTATTGTTAAAAATAGAATTATTGTTAGTCTCTAAATGAAATTGAAAGTATATAATAAAAAGGTTATAGACTTTGTATGGGAGATATGACGACCTCATTTTTTGTCGCGAACGGACCTCGCAAGCTCGGTCCGTCTACGCGCCAAAAAACGCGGTCGTCATATTTTCCCATACAAAGTCTATAACCTATAAATATTATATGGGGTAAGTGACTTGTACCATAGTTTACTATTATTCATTATATTTTATTATTGCTTTCGGAAGCGCGGTCGCCTGTTTACAATATGATGCCATTTGTTTTGTTTGTTTGGCTGTTTTTGGTTTTTTTTTCTGTTTTAGTTTTTTGGTGTGTGTGTGTGGTTTTTTTTTTTTGGTCTTTACATTGCACTTTGTACACCATATATCTCTATTAAAATGACTTTCTATCATCAAAAATTGTATGATCATTTATGATTAAAAAATATATATATGTTTTTGAAATGCATATAAATGTTAGGACCCGGGCCCAATCCGCCCCTAGGAAAAACCGTCCCAGTATAGAATTTTTCCCTAAATGAAAGTACGCTTTTTTCCCCTTCTTACATTTTAGCTATGATATCCGTTTCCAGTTCTATTACTGGAACTCTCTTATTATCTATACCCATGAAGTTGTTTTTTTTCCCCCTTTATTTTGAACAGGGTCTTGTTTATCACAATTATCGTCGTATGGGATATTTAAAGGAAATTATTCAAATCGTGTAATGATACACCAAAATTCATTCAGACATATCAAGTCTTTTCCGTCATTTATTATGAGAAGGGAAGATTAAATTACCTTTATTTATACAGTGCATCTATTTTACTTTTCAAGATATTTAAAAAGAAGGGGAAATTCTATACCAGGGTAGTTTTTCCGCCGAGGGGAAAACTTTATACTGACTCTACATAGGGGGAACTATATGCCCCCCCCCCCCCGCCCCCAACCCCACCCCATTTTGGGAAAAAAAATCTATCCCTGGCGCATTTTTCAGGGAGGAAAGTCTATGTGGGGGAAAAGCCTATGCTACAAAACCGGTATCTCGGGTAAAACACGTTCTCATTGCGTACTGAATATCGCCTAACTATAACTCAAAAGGTAAAAGATGTCGACAAAAATTGATAAGTTTGTATCGCAAACAAATGTGATATATCTGCCCCAGTTTTACAGCGGAATGTGTTAAAGACCCGGATGTCGTGTTTATTTATTTAAATAATTTAATATTCATTTACAATGTGTACTATCAATTTTATTTAGCTTCGTTTATTAGACTAGTTTGATTTATCAGAGTTTTCTCATATATTAAAATTATTGAATGTAAAGAGGTTCGTGATGAATATTGTGAAATAGTGTCTTGGGGGTGGAGGTAGTTTTAAAAATGAGTTAAAGCACACATTTTGTGGTATGTATGGCTACATTTATATCGATGAAAGCTAGAAATTATATTAATGTATCTATTTTTAAATTATACAATACATTTTAACTATCGGATGTTGTGTGGAATAGGACTAATTTCATCACTAAACGACAAATGACAAATGCCATGAAAATATATGTTTTCCAACGAATAAAACGACATGCAGCATGATTGTGTCTTTACCTGCCTATCTTAAAATAATGAGAGAGAGAGAGAGAGAGAGAGAGAGAGAGAGAGAGAGAGAGAGATCTTCACTTTTTCATCGCCATAATCTTTTTTTTTTCGCTGGTCCGGAATTTGGATAAGGATATTTCACATCTGTAGTCACGTTGAGATGAAAGGAGTTCCAACGCAGTTTGTGAAACAATATTTGGGCATTGCGACATCGAAACGCTTGTATGACACTTATCAAGTGAAATGAGGATAATCCATGTATCTATATTAGATGTATTGTACGTGTAGTGTCCCGTTTTGAATTCTATTTTTTTCTTGAATCGGAATACAAATAGAGATGATATGTTTTTTCTTGATATGTTCCACATGACAAATATGAATAAACAAATGAGACGTTATGATCATCTGTTAATTCAGAAGCAATTGTAGCTAACACGCTATGTAGCACTCTCGCTTTCATTACATTAATAACAGGTGGAAAATTAAGCAATGGCTGTGTTTTCACAATATGTTTTGCCCTTTGGCTTCCTAAACTAAGATAACTGTTTTATGTGTTACAAATACTGGTTACTATTATTGTATGTATTATAACTTTAACGCACATATGTACGTGCGTATTTGTGATAACGTGATCGTTCAAGGATGGAATTGTATATCAATATTTGTAATGGAATGTCTAGTGGACTACAGTATAATATTGTCCTTCAGTTTACACAGGTTTCGATGTTGGACCGGTCCTTGAGGGCTTCGCTGATAACGAGTTTCAGACTTTTATACAAGAATGGTGTAGGGTGAAGAACCTAGACCCTATAGCATGGGCAGATGGAATTTCATACGGGGAAGCTGTGAGATTTGTATCAGCATATTCAATCCTAGGAAGATTTGAGAAAGGTCAGTTTTAAACGTGTGGCATCAGCTTATTATTCAATTAGTGCAGTTGTGCACAATTAAATCAAATTTCCATACCTTAGATGGGAAACAAATCAATGTTCTGATGAGTTTAATCCGTTTATTATTTCGCTAATATATCAAAAATACTTCATATGTATAATAGGATTCACAGAATTGGTATCTGACCAGAAGAAGTGGAGCATACTAGTTTCCATTTTGATGTCTGATAACTATAGCATCAGAGTAAATACCTTGTGCGAGGAGAAACACAGACAAATCCTAGGGGCGTTTCCTTCTTTAAGGGAATTAAACCATGATATGAGAACAACTGAAGCTATTGACTTGATTAAAGATATGGTGTACAACGACAAGGTGTTAACAATGAATGGAGATGGTAGTAGTGGGACTGTGGGGTTTGTATCGGATAATGTCCGCCATCAGGTGATGGGTTACTTTGTTCTGAATTGTCTGAAGACTGACGAGGACTATAAGAACTACCTCAATCTGTCGTCTGTGAACTCGTTATTGGAATACGTCCGTACTTGGTGGCATGATCCAGATAATGGGGAGAGATGCTTGTATATACCGAAAAGGATGGAGGAGTTGCTTATCACACAACTGGGGATAGACGTAATACGACACGTCATGGTGGAGGAGAGAGAGGACAAAGACGGTGATAATGAACGATTCATTAGAGTAAGAGAGATGGTGTCTAAAAGACGTAAGTTTACTCGGGTTTTTGCTATATTTTAGTACTAATTATTTCCAATCATTGATGGTAAATTTGATACTTTGTTATCTTTAATCATTGTTAATCATATTATCTTACTTACGTATCACTGATCCAAAATTGATATACATTGATGAAAGTATATCCGATTCATGTATTGTCAACGCGAAAGGATTAAAAGAAACTTTCCAAATCATTTCGGAAAGATGCAAGGCTTTGAAAGTTGCAAATGATACCTACGATGATTCTCGGTGTTGACCTTCCATATGTCTGAGTACATTTTAAAGTCTAAATATTTACATTAACTGTGTATTCTGCTCAATTTACATTGCTCAGTGCTAGGCATGGTTTGCAATGATGCTGTATGGATATACAAGTAATAACTACTAGCATATCAAAACAAAATTTTCAAAACTTTGCTACAATTGTTAAGTATTGGAGGGAATGAAATATTAGAACACTTTTCTAAGAAAGGATGCATGCATCCTATTCTAATATATAAGATGGGGATTTCCTTATGAAATAGTTTTAATGTATTGGAAGAATGAAAACATTTCATAACAATTGATATCGTTGTTCGATCCTTTATCGTAAGAATGACTCATTATGATACTGTTAACGTAAGTCGCGGGTTTATCGACCTTTTCTTCTCACTCGAAAATCTCACCTGAAAATTTGACCTATGTACCTTGACAATGTATATACTACTTTGTGAAAATTGTTTGTCATTCAACAGCACATATTTTAGTAATTATGTCTTCAACATACCATTGTTTTAACAGTAGCCACACTGTTTTCCGTTGCATTATATGCAAAATAATAGTGATTAACTTTATTCATTACACAATACTACTTAGAATTTGGTGCTGTTCATCTTGATAATATTGATATCAAAGCGAAACAAAAACATTTTGAAAAATATTTATAAAAAATATTGGGTAATCGAGTTCGTTTTCTAAACAAAAAGCTGTCAAAGATTGATAAAAACCACCAATGCAGCAGTTTTTAACAAATAACGTTGCAAATATTCGTGACGTCATTCAACAACGTTATCCATTAACTTTTCATGCATCACATCAAAAGTAATCCAAAAACAACGTAACCGACTCCTGGTTTTGAAGGGGAAATCAAATATGTATGGGCAAAATAATCAATTCTTTACAGAATATATATCGCAAAATTTCTTAATACAGTATATATAAACGTATACATTTATTGTGCTATATATCTTAATCATGTCGCGCGGCTTATAATTGGATTTATTTCTTCTTTTGCGATCGCATGATCGCGGTAACATTGAATAAACTAATATAATAGTATAATTTTATTTTTGAGTACCATTAAGGTTATTTTTTTTTTATTTCATATAGTTTAATCATGTCTTAAGATTCTAACCAGAAAAACAACCAAAATTGTTTCTATTTTACAATATATCTATGTTTATTTTACACATACACACACACCCACAAACACACAGAAATGCTCATTTTCCCAAGCCAAATAACCCCTCGAAAACATCAACGCGGTTTAAAACTATATTTATTTTTAACTTTATGCAGATTTACTTAAAACGTCTGCTACTTTATTTAATTTTCGAACAACTTCACTTTCTTGATCTATTTAGATTTAGAGTCTTGAGCCCGGTGCAGGGTTTGAAATAACCGTGCGCCCGACCGCCCGAAACGATACATTTTGCCACGGGCGAATAAACTTCCAGGTATAGACGTCCTACGGGACGTGATGAAATATCCGCAAATAAAATTTAGATGAATCAAATTCATTATTGTACCTATAATAAAGTGAACAGACCTCGTCAATTTAGTACATTTTACTCTATATTCTACCGCAATTCAATAAAATATAATCTACTAGAAAAGAATTAGGTCCATCGTACTTCATTAGAAGATTGATTCACTAGTAATACATGTAAAAGTAAATTTTAAAAATGCATTTTTTTTCTCAGGGCTAGTAGGTCTTTCTTTGGCAGGGCTAACAACTTTTACAAGTAGACAGCCCTGCACGTCTACCTAGTTTTACAGCGAATTTCAAACACTCAAGGAAGTTCAACTTTGCTAGAATACATGTAGGGTCTATATTTTACCTGCTGTTCTTTTATTCATTTGTAAATATGATCGATTCTCTCTCTCTCTCTCTCTCTCTCTCTCTCTCTCTCTCTCTCTCTCTCTCTCCACCAAATGCACGTCAAATTTAAGGGGGGGGGACTTTGAAGAATAATTAACTCCTTTCCCCCAGGGGGTTCTGAAAATGTTGTCGGAGACATTTCCAGTAGTACTCATTGAAATTTTTCTTTATATTATATTCCTGCCCAACGCTTTCAATTATTCAATGTTGTCCGATCTTCACGAAATTTGTATTATGGGGTAGGAATAAAATTATGAACTTGCCATTTTCAAATGTCCGTCATAAACGCGTCAAATCTCTGAATTAAACTGTCATGAACTGGGAAATCCTCGTCCGATTTTTTTTTTCTGGGTGGATCTAAAACGTTTATAAAGACATTCTCAACATCGCCTCCCCAAGTTGCCCGCTCCTAAAACGCTATACAGTAACAGCACAAGAAACATTGATGCAGGCACCAAATGTATGGGCCGGACATTTTCGGGAACTGTAGCAACTAAATATTTCCAAAGAATTCCTTCGCGAGAAAATCACACCTCATAGGCTGGTAAAATTTAGAAAAATTTTGATAAAATCCGGCGATGAAAGATTTAAGTGGGAAAAAAAATCGTTAAAGGGGTATGGACACGATGTGAGCTGAAAATTTTCAAATTCTATTTTTCCATTTTTGTTGTTTACAATGTTTAACTCAAATATTTCTAATGCTTAACCAAAATTTGAATATCAGTTCTTGAGTTACAAGCGAGATACAGTACTCACATTTTTTTCGTTACGTACACAAAGCTCGTGCAATGTTTCTGTTTACATATATATTGCTTGATAGAAAATAACATGTTTAAAACAAAATGAGATATGTCAAACACTAGAAACTATTTAATTCTGTTAAGAATTAACTTGAAAATTGGGGAAAAATCTAATCTAAACGAAATGTTTGCTAGTATATCTAACCTACATGTAAAGAAATCATGGTACGAGCCTTGTTTACATAAGAATGAATTGTGAGCTCTCTATCTGCCATATACTTCGACCGCTGACATTGCAAATTTTGCTGACCATCAGAAATACCTTAGCTAAGCATTCTAAACATTATAAATGGAAACATGAAATTTGAAATTTTTCATCTTAAATCGTGTCCATGTTGCACATTATTCTGTGACTAGAAATATAGAAAAAAAAGTTGCGTCAGTGAGAGAAATATAGGAGAAGGGAGACTGTGTAAAACTGCAACAATTTCAAATTAATTACTTTGAAGGCAAGACGTACACGGTGGCTTAATGTAAATTAAAGATAAACTTTTAGATGCTGGGAGATGGTTATTTGATGACAACTAAATTGATGGTCATCGCCAATGTTTGATACATTCTGCAATCTAATTTACATTATGCCGTCACATGACATGTTATGTTGAGATTGGGCACAGGATGCATTTTTGAAAGTCGGGTCTCTTCAGTGATTCTTAAAATCATGCTTTAGCCACAAAACAATAAGGTAAATTATTAAATATATTTTGTTAAAAAAGAAGCTTTCTCAATGTTTTAGGGGCCCTGATTTGCTAATATGGTTTTCCCGAGTGGGGTGCCCCCCCCCCCCCTGAACCCCCCGAACCCCCCCACCAGGACTGTGCCCTGGACGCCCCCAGACCCCTCGCCTGTATGGGATTAAATTGCACTTCAAAACAGGGCTAGCTACCAGGGGCGGATCCAGGAATTGCAGTTAGTGGGGGCTCCACTTCATGAGGCTGTGGGTCAAGGGCAAAGCCCTCGGAAGCTCCTGGATTTAACAGATTTTATAGGGCTTGAAATATGTCTCCTATTTAAGTAATTTGTACTATTTTCCATCATTTTTAATAACGGGAATTTAGTAAAATGACGCAAATTTTAAACGTTTTTGGAAAAATTAAGTTCTCCCAATTAAGTAATCCAAGAAATCAAAAGATTGTGTCATTTATTTCTCCGGGAGTGGAAGAAATTATTGCTTCTTTTAGCGTTTAGTACATTTTTCTAAATCTGATAAAAAGATTTACCTTAAATTTGAAACTTTGAGGGTGGCGCGCGACAGCTGCGCCCCCTTAAATCCGCCACTGGATACACGCCTGATTAGTATCTCAATAAGGTACGTACTCGTATAAGAATTTAACTCGCAATACCAAAGTCAACAGCAGGCTGTGTTCAGGATCGTAGCGGCTAGTCTAGGGGTTAGGTATGGTGGTTGGTTTCTGTCACTTTACACTTTATCTTCTGTTTGTTATTTCGAGGCAAAGAGACAACAAAACGATGTTTAGCAACTTTTGTCCCCAAGCAACTTTTCGCCCCCCCTCCCCCTAAGAAAAGACGACAAAATGATATGATTAGTTACTTTTCACCTCATAATAACGAGAAGACAACACATTGCAAAATTGTACAAATCAGCCACTATACGTAGCCCCTAGGCTAGCCGCTACGATCTTGACTATCCATGCTATATACAATTTACACTTGTCCGATCAATCAATACTAAGATCTATACGTTTGTACGATCAATCGCATCGACTAAATATAATTTCTTTTCCGTGACGTTGCACGTTAAAATTTCTGATCTTGCCAGTTTTCGTAATGGCACGTGATAAAAATTCTTATATTTGAATAAAAATATCTCCAAAAAGAATACATTTTTCACAATGCAGAGCGAGTTATTTTTTCCTGAATACAGGGGACGTACAATACGATGCGGTCCTCAATTCATGAAGACTAATATGTGACTGTAAAAAAAATTCAATTCACTGAGTTTATTTATATGTTCATTGTGTGATTTTTTCGTAGGCAATGTTGGAAATGTAACAAATTCTGTAAATATTAGTCATCGACTTATTTAGATCAGGGTCAAGATATCTTTAACATATCATCAACTCTTCATTATTAATTTTCAATATTTTGGACGACCAAAACATAATTAGATATACAGAATTTACATGTGCAAAAATGCATGTACATTACTTTAGTTAATCTAGAGGAGGGGTACTGGTGTTGCAACACACACAGACACCTTTGATTATAATTTTAAGAAAAGAGTATGAGAGAAAGAGAGTATATTACTTATATTTTTCCGGAAACACTATTACTGCATCGCATTGATTGTAGGATAGGAATCTAAATTTGAATAGTATGGGAAAGGGGGTAAACTCCTGTAAGTTTATGTCATCCGACATCGATTTACACACTGTTTTTCATTATTTTCAACATTCATCAAATTTAGTTTGAAAGTGGTGGGTTGTTAATAAAATTTATGTGAATTAGCTTTTTTTTTTTTGGTCAGACATTGGATTTTTGATCATACCCCTTTGTAAATTCTGTTGTCATATTTTAATATCTTTTTAAAGAGTGTTTTTATTTGGTAGCTAACCTATAAAACACAATGTAGACAATAGAAAATACACAAAATACATATCATCATATTAAAAGCTTAATCCTCAGGTTCACTCCCACCCCCCACCCCCTGAAAATTTTCTAGATTCGCGCTTGGACAATGTTAATTACATATACATATATATTGAATAAGTATCTAATGTAATCTTTCCGTTAAAATCTGCTTTAAGATTTTGTTTCTTCATGTGTGATTCAATATTTTTAATTTTTTTTATCTCCGTTCGCCCCGCATGCGGAAGGCCAGGGTTCGAATCCCGGCTGCGACAGACCTAAGTCGTTAAAACAGGTAGTGACAGTTCCATCGTCAAACGCTCGGCATCAGGTGATGACCTTAAAAACGGATGACCCGAGTTACAAGAGGCGTGGTACGCTAAAGAACCCTCACTGCTAATTGGCCATTTAAGCGCCGAGCATAGGCCTAAATTTGAAGCCCTTCTTTGGTCTTGGTGATGTCTCCATATGTGTGAAAAATTCTCGAGGGAGACGTTTTAAGCAAGATACAACAGCTCCACGTGTATATATTGAGTTACGTTGCATTAGGGAATGGAGGTGGGGAATAACCCCACATGTTTACGATATATAGGCTGGCTCATGATTTTTTTTAAATAGTAGTAGCAGTGGCGAAGCTTCCATTGAGGCAACCGAGGCAGCTGCCTCGGTAAAAAAAAACACCACCTTTTACGTTGTTAAAATGTCGATAGCCTCGGTAATAGTCGAACCCAAGTTACGCCTATGAGTAGTTAATTATTGTGGAAATGTAATCAAATTAACCGAGGAATTGGAAAAAAGGATTTACCCCTCTTACCCCAAAACGTTTGGATTGAAATAGAACTTTGACTTCATTTTTGAATTAGGCGAGATAAGAATTTTCAGAAGTGTAACGAACTCCTCTGGCTACCCCCCCCCCCCCCCCCCCGTCTTTTCAGGTGTCTCTTGTTTATTATAGGTTACTTCTAAAATTCTCGGGATTCGTATTGTATTACAAATTGGGACAGAAATGAACATTAAAAACAGCTGTAACCCCACCCCCTTTCCTCAAACCCTACAATTTGACAAAATTCTTGGCAAATTTTATCATACCCAATGTAATGCTCCAGTTTGACATACTGTAACCGTGTTCAATTCTCATGCAGTCCGTGTAGGACAGCTTAATGGCGTGGCTTCTAAAGCACACACCGCTTGTCAAACACTGTTGATTTTCTGTCTTCTAACTATATATTGCCTGAATGTATTGTGCAAAGGTCATGCCATTTAAAAGTTATAGTCGAAAGTTTTACGTGTTATACCATGAATTATTTTTTTTCATGGTAAAACAATATAATATATAAATCTTTGTTTAAAAATATATTAACATACATCATTCTTTACTAGAACATTTCCGTGGTAACAGACACCAGTCCCGCAGAAACGCAGGCGACTTCTCCAAACTTATATCATATAAAGGGCCGGCTCGTGCCGGTGTAAAGGCAAATTTTGACCCCCATAGAATAATGACCGGGGATCATTTTTCGACATCGAAAAGTGATCCCCTAGCCGTAGAAAAATTGGAAAATTTTGTAGAAAGAAGACCCAGGGATCATTATTTTGCGTGTCATACCTGAAAAATAATGACCTCCGTAGAAAAGTGACCCCCTCCCTTTCTTAGCAGATTGATTGATTTTAAAGGAGTTTATACGGGTTTCAGGTCATTATTTACCCAGAGTTATCGTTTCTGCTGCTCCTCTTATCAAATTTATTCCATATGTAAATTTTTTTCACGGTTAATAAAATAAAAGTAAGAACTAGTTCATTACATTTGAGGAAAACCAACTGTAGGTTCCATGACCAATTACAACTGAAAAAACCGCATATTTTGGGGACGGATCCAGGGAATTTTCAAAAACGGGTTCTACCATAAATTTTAGTTCTCAAAAGGGGAGTTCCATTCTGAAAATGTGTTCTATTTACATGTATAGATCTTGTGTAATCAAACACACACATAAAAAGAGTTGCGTCTAAATACAATACTTCTTGTGTCACAGAAAGGCGTGAAATCTTCTTAAAACTGACGAATTGACATACATTTTTCGCAACTGAAGTCAATAGCTTATTTCATTTACACATCATTATCGTTTTTCAAGAATTTTGAAAAATGAGTAAGTGTTGATAGAGGTATTAGTGAGTATGCGAACGTTAACTTTGGGTAGACTATAACATTTCACTGGATAATTTATGCCTATCAGGGGTGTAGGACAAGGGGACGGGGGCACGTGCCCCCCCCCCCCCACTTTTGGAAGATGGGGGGGGGGGGGCATGTGGGTTTGTGCTCCCTCACTTTTTTAACAGAAAATTAACATAAATTGATCAGATGAGAATATACCACGGTTAAAAAATACTCAATTCTAATATGCAGGTTCTAGGCACTCAAAGCATTATTTCTTGCATGTACATAACTTATTCTCTCCGTACTAAATTTTTTTGGACCGAGTTACGTTTAAAACCATCATAAAATTGTTAGTTACAAGAAAAATGTTCTCACGGTGAAAATAGTTACATCTCATTTATATTAGAAGGGGATCCCCCCCCCCCCATTCCAATGTTCATAAGTACTGTATGTCGTACACAGTACGGGGGAGTAGGGGAAGATACAGCCGGGGCACATGTCCCCACACTTTTCAAAAGGGTAAGGAGTATGGTTGTGCCCCCCCTCCCCCCCCCCCCCGCTTAAGTAAGGCTTTTTTACAATCTGACTAGAATAGGATCCCCGGTCCGTTCCTTTGTTTTCATATTGTCTCTACAATATAAATACAAAGGAGCAGACGGAGGATCTCATTTTTATCAGATTGGGATTGTTAGTTAGTACCCACAAATAAAAAAGTGAGGCATTACAGTCGGAAGCCCTCCAGAGGCCACGAATCTTCAATTCTTCAAAATTGTCTTCGGGAGACACGAAAACACATGAAACTTGATTAATGAAGTCACTAGGAAATGGCATACAAGCAAAGCATCTAAAGTGTTAAAAAAGTGAAAAGGGAAGTGTAAAGTCGTCACCCCCCTCCCCACGAAATAGGATTTGGGAGTGTCAGAAGGATACCCTACGTGTTTTTTGTTGTTTTTTTTTAATTTAATTTTATTATTTTTTTTTTTTGCTTGTCAAGTCAAAATGTGTTTAAAGTGGATTTCTTTGGTACCCCTATTATTTTTAGCCCAGCTACGCCACTGCCTATTGTGTTAAATTGTTAAATTATCAAAACACCCTAATTAAAACGCCGCACTGTCATATCACAGTAAATGCAGTGCACCTGCTATCACCGTGTAGAAACGCACTAGAGTAAAGTGTATCACCTTCTACTCTCTCTCTCTCTCTTTCTGTAATTCTCTCTCTCTCTGTCTGTCTCTCTCTGTCTCTCTGTCTCTCTATCTCTCTCTCTCTCTCTCTCTCTCTCTCTGGCATTGTGTATGTGTGCGAAGAATGTAGAGGAAGCAAATTTACAAAAAGATGTGATTAATTAAGATTAATTCCAGGTTTAGCACCCTATAAAAATGACTGATGGTGGGGGGAGGCGCAATCCCCCCCCCCCTCGAAATTCCTTGAATATCCGTATGAGTACACAATTCCCGTCACTGATCAGACTTAGAGGATTTCCAAGACATAGTAACCTCACGGCATGTCCATCCAGGTCTGCAGAGGTTGGGCTTATCGACAGAAAAATTACGAGTCACTCTTTTGTTAAAACAAGTAAATTCTTATTTTTGAAACAAAATTACAATTCCTGATATGTTTTAATCTGGTTACGTTTCATGTGAATGATAGATTTACTTATAATGTGACAATGTTGGACTACCTCCCTTAGGCATTACCAGAGAAATAATCCTTAATATAATTTACTAGGGGTCATTATTCTACGGGGGTCATTTTTCTAAACGTGAAATGGACTGATTTTTTGAAAGACAGTTTTTTTCTACGGGCACAAGGGGTCATTATTCTACGTCTAATAATGACCGGGGGTCATTTTTCGACGTCGAAAAATGACCCCCGGTCATTAATCTACGGGAGTCAAAATTTGCCTTTACACCGACCCATAATAAAACATATTACTAGCCGAAATTTTGCACCGGAAACGAAAGGAAGACTTAACAAAATTAAACGATGTATGTTCTACTTTGATGATAATTGTTCGTCATATTTATGTGTTATCTGTAAAGTATTACGTTCTTTATATTCAATCAATAAGCCATGTCTACTTTTTTTAGTCAACTGTTACGTCACAATACGAAATTTCCGAGTTGCCCAATAGTTCTTTCCCTTTGTGGAACTCTTATGCACAGTGAGACGCAAAACATACTATCGTCCACACGCGGTGCGTACAAATGCTTATCGGTGCGTACAAATGCATATATATCCTAATGGCCGATTATCAGACATTATGCAACCACCCTTACTGCAGGGACACACAATATTAGTAACTTTATTAGTATCTGATAAAATAGCTCAAACAAAAATCGATGATCACTATTTTTCTTTGATTAAAATATCACTCGTGCAGAGGAGGAAATAAAAAAAATAATAATTTCATATTTAATTTGATGGCCTAATTCAAACAAATATTGTTCTTGATATGGTCAGTTTAATGTATATTAACGGCTGATATAAACAAAATTTACACTTTCATTACTTTTATCCTTATTTACATATCTATTCTATAGTTCTATAGTATATGTATACATCTTGTACCCACTCAAGCGTTCAAAAGAACACCGAACGTACCTCCAGCACAGAAGAGCTAATATCTCGGAAGTTGCGTATTGAATGTACACATAAAAAGACGTTGAGACTTGCGTATCAAAAATGATGATGTAAGCAAGCCCACGACCTACGTTAAGCTAATGAAATGTCCGCGTTTTGCAACAATATACATATTATGCTTAAACGATATGTTGGGCTAAATTAAAAAGTCGTTTTGGTAAGGAAAAGAACATCTTTTTCATTAAATGACAATTAAGAAGAATAATAGTTTGTCACAAAATATCACTCAGAACATTCTGTTGAAAGAAACATCAAAATCCAATAAGTGAAACGATAGCATCAGCAATAATAATAATCAATAATCTTATAAATGTTCTCAAATCATTCGAAAAAACTTCTCATTCATCTGATAAAATCTTAGACATTTGTCTCATCATATCATCCCAATCAAACCTAACTGAATTTCTTTATAATCTCAAGAATATTCCCAAGTAATTAAAAACAATTCTAAATCATTTGATAAATTCTCACACGTATGCCTCATCGCATTCCAATGCTCTCAAATGATTCCAAAGACATTCGCATGCGCCCGATGAAATCTCAGGAATATATCTCACCATCTTAATCAAATTTAAGTGTAATACGATTCCGTTGTGACCGTTGGGGCGAGCGCAGCATATCTGAATACATTTTCAAAAAAATTATATTGAAAACAAGGAAAACTGATCTGGTTCACTGTCAATACGTAGGATTACTGTCTTGCTCTTCTCGCCAATTTCTTTTTAAAAAGAAAGGGGGAAGAATATGATTGTCATCCTTTCCTTTCAAATAAGAAAGGTTTGTAATACTTCAAAGATTTTTTAAAATATTTTTTTGCGAATCGAACCATCCGCCATTTTGTACGAGGGACTTCTGGGATTGGCGTCAAAAAAATTCTTGTTAGAGGTTGATATTTAGCTCGGATTATTTCCCGCGATCTAGTCACTAGAGCTCGCAGTACGAGGCAGCGCTCCGCGCTGGGTCGCTGCGCTCGCTATAATCTCAATAAACATGTATCTCACATTCTAGAGAAATATTGAATGAAATTATGTTAATCGCACTTAGATCTCAACATAATTTATCTTGTATTTCTAAAAACTGTTTTACTTTTCATCTACTAGTATCACTTTTAAAACATGTACAAGTACGCTTCCTTTTCTCTAACAAATTCTTAATTCGGCCTAATTTTTATTGTATTATAAACGTACCCGATCCAGTGAACCATGGTGCCCTAGGCGAGGACTAAGAGAAGATATTTGCATCTACTGTACACTATGAATATTTGTATATGCTATATATCATATTATGCATCAATGGTTTCTTCTTTATATGACCTACACATAAGGTATCTTGGTCTCTAGTAGTGTAGTGTAGTAGATGTGTGTAATACAAAGGGCTCCTGGTACTCTTTACTATGAATATGTCCAATCCAGGGAAAGATTAGAATGAAATTCCCATAGAGACCCTTGTCGAAATAGTCAATATGTTACTTGATGATAAAGAATTACACAATTCTAACAGGACCCCAATGTACGTGATTTTGAATGCTAAATACAAACAATTCCAGAAGAACATTGTGATTATCATTGATTCTTTATATAAACGTATTTCTTCTCAATTTACTGAAACAAGGAAAACATCATTGGTTAGAAATATCAATATAATTCTTTTACCAAAAACGCACTTTCAACGAACGTCCAATACACAACAACTTCATCACTGTTTTCATTTTTTTCGTATCAGTATGAATACTTGTATTATACTGTTAAATATCTATTACATAGTCATTTCGATTACAGTCAACAGTTGATAATGTTAATCTATTTATAAAAATGCGATCAGTAATAAAACGTTTCATACAAATCACAGATGATTGGAAAAACCAACCAAACAAAAGAGGAAATAATTGAATACATATCATTTGAATTGTTGAGATTGGAAAACAAGTGCATGTGCACTTATATCATCCCTCTTTCATTATTATAAGTTAACAAATGAAAATCACGTTTTCTTAAGAAAGAAAAGAGAGGAAAACCAACAACTGAAGAACAGAAAAAAATTATCACTGAAATAGTTGCAATTATGATTTTATTTTTTCAATGTTGTTTTTGGGGTGGGGATGGGGATGTGGTGGAAAACTCTCATTAAATGCAGAGGCCTATTAAATCGTTTCCAAAGGTGACAGCCAAATAAAAAGTAATATAATTTGGAAGGTGAAATAGTGATTCGTGTCTTCGTACTTTTCCTCATTTTTATTTTTTTTTCTGTTAATGAATCAACATACTGTCATACACGTTTGGGGAAAGAGTGTCAGAAAACGACAAAGCCGGGCAAAGAGAATGATACCCACAAGCGCTTGTTTAAATAACAAGTTATTATGATTTTAAATATACGCACCGTATGCATATTAAATTATAACTTATTGCGTATATCAAAGGACGGAATATTAAGATAACTTTCCGTTATCTCAGTAATTCCTGCTGTCCTTATTTATAATACAATAAACCTCTTGATTTTACAAAATTCTGACCACCTTCAAATATCAACTATACGTACAGTACTTTTTACGTTCCGTTCCATTTTCCGTTCTGCGTTTTAGTAACACCCGATGATTTTTCCGCTTACTTCCAAACCACGCGATCTATTTCCAACCCAAAGAGTTTTTATAACAACTGTAGTAGTGGATTCAAAACGTCTCACAAAAATGTGCTTGCTATTGCAGGACAAGAACACTTAAGGAAATATCTGATATTTTGCCGGTATTTTGACAGAAGCACAGGTGGGTGCTGAGGAGCCCCTGAATACATATACATATTGTCAATCTCTACCCACTGCCCTTTCAAAAGATGAAATTCTTCAAAACCATGTCAGAGTTTTAAACATAGTTAATATCCCAGTCATGGGTGAAATAAATATGAGTTACCGAAACTATACTGAATTTCTAAACTACATAAAAACACTTACAAATAAAGATACATTGCTGGATCCAGTAAGTGCTCTACGAAGCAAGTATCTTTGCTCCTCACAAAAATATTAACAGCTGTGAAATAGAAACTTCAAACTTACTGTGCGACTACATATGCCACAAGTGGTGTATATCAAATGTGGATTCTGAGAAATTTTAAAGAACTTTTTGTAAACTTGAAATTGCTAATCTTTTCTCAAATCAATAACATGAAAAACGCATGACTTTTCAACACTTTACGCGATCATTCCTTATATATATATATATATATATATATATATATATATATATATATATATATATGAAGTCTCTTTTTTTCTAAGTATAAAATATTTTTAAAAAACACTCTAAAGACTTTGTAGAAATATTTCAACCGTGTTACCGGTCTTCTTCAGTCGTGTTTATTTCCTATACGCACGAATACATACACGGAAGTACTATGACGTCACAGTATGTATTATAAAATTGAAAAGTGACGTCAAAGTTGATATTGCGAGAAAAACATTTGAGATAAGTAAGAGTCTATTAATAAATTGAACAATACTTTCCCGACCTCGTGGACACATCCTATAATATGACTATGCGTACAATTAAATATTTGATAAGTAATGTAACGGAATTTTAGAAATGTTTGTTCACAAAGCAGTCAACTTCCGGTCTAAGTGAGTATAAACAAGCAATATTAAAGTAAGTAGTTAATCGTAAATACAGCAGTATTGTTTATAATAAGTTACTATAACACGTTATATATATAGCAATATTACATTATCACCTACACATGATGTTTATATCTCTCAACTGATTCGATATGCATAAGCTTTTTCTGGGTATGGTCAGTTTTTAAATCGAGGTAAGCTACTGACAAACAAGCTGATGGTACCGGGGTTTCAACAACCCCGTTTAAAGTAAGCATTTTGTAAATTATATGGTCGTTATAACGATCTAGTTTGCCAATACAACCTATCATTGGGGCAAATGCTGTCTGACGTGTTTCATACCAGTTGTTAGACCGTTCTTGGCACACTGATTTTGACTAAGGATTACTCCGTTTACCTGATCAAGATATAGGGCTCACGGTGTGTATTGCAGTTTGACAGGGGATGCTTACTCCCCCTAGGCACCTGATTCAACCCCTTGTGTGTTCAGGGGTCCGTGTGTTTGCCCAAATAACTATTTTGCATTGCTTAAAGGAGTTTTGAGATTTACCACTGTTCGTTATCTTCAGTTTTCATACTGATTTTGACTGTGGATTCCTTGGTTAACTGATCATGATATAGCGCTCACGTCAGTTGCGATCGGTCAATTAAGGATGCACACTCCTCCACGAAACCTGTTCTCACCTCTGGTGTGTCCAGAGGTCCGTGTTTATCGTACGCGTATGTTGTATTCTTGATAAGAAGTATGAAATTGATCACCGTTCTTTGTCTTTACTTCATTTAACAGTTCACGTTGAATAAAGGTGTCTTTAGAATTGTTATATTACATTTAAACAATTTTGAATCCTTATACAGTCTTGCTATTTAGAAAAAGGTTAATATGAATGACTTTATAGAAGAAATATCCGTAGATTAACAATGAACAGAACTAACGATTCGCTCTTTATCTAAAGGCTTATAGTGCACGATTTCTCATCGGTAGGGATGTCTTTCAGTCACACAATTATTATATAAAACCCTAATTAGAGCAAGTCTAACGATAATGCCAACTGCTATTTAGAAAAAGGTTAATATGAATGACTTTATAAAAGAAATCTACGTAGATTAACAATGAACAGAACTAACAATTCGCTCTTTATCTAAAGGCTTATATATATATATATATAACGATAATTTATATATATATATATATATATATATAACGATAATGCCAACTGCATTTGAAAAATAACACTTTAAGTGGGCAACTGGTCACACCGGAAACTTGTTTACACAGGCTTTATCCGGGTAAGCTTGGGGCATGGGGAGTAGTAAACGATCACCTTCAATGAGTACGTATGCCCTATGTATGCCCTAGAGCCAGACTCTTGGAGGAGATTTTAATCGCTTTAAAGTTTCATTCATTTATTTTACATTTCAAATTGTTTAAGTACAATAAGGTGAGATATATATCAAAATTTGATTCGTTACATATGATAATTGAAAATATTTCCCTTTGAAAAAATCATGTGGTTGCTAACATGGTTGATAGGGGATGATTGCTCATCATAGACATCTGATGTCATCTCTGGTATGCCCAGCTATTGTTTGCTCAACTCTTAATTTTGTATTCTTTACTATCATTTAACACTTTTTTTATCGGTTGTATTGATGTAATCTTGATCTGTTAGACTGCATTATGTTTTCTCAATTATTCCAACCATTGCTGTCAGTGATATAAAACATTCTCTTCTTCAATTATAAATTTAACATTACGTATTCCTTTTCAAAATATGCGAAATAATCTTTGAAAGAAGTTTTTGGCAAGAAATCAATGATATCCAAATGATGTAGAATAAGTGCATGGACATATATATTCTATTTTCATATTACTGAGATACTCGTATATGGGTGGGGGTGATCTCGGTCACTCAGAGTCCGATAAGAGGAATATTGACATGTTTTCCAACGATGAAAAGCTTGAAAACCACATGATGATAGGTTTCTTAGCTTTGATTACTAATAATGTTATTACGATTGATATCTCTGTACTTTGAAATGTGAAGATAACGAACAGTGATCAATCTCACAACCTCAACAATGAACACAAAACTCAGTAAATCTGTTTTTTAGAAATTACATGCAAAACGAACACGTTTTGTTCTTTACTGGTGTTACTTGCGGCATCATATTTAAATATTTGAATACTAATTAAGCTTAATTGCATTGTGAAAACTAACATCGTAGTCTTAGGTAATGAATGTATACAAACTGTATGCTTATTTGGTATATAAAACGTCTTTCGCATGCAGTAATGATGGTTTCATGTTCTTGGAAATATATTACATGAATCAAAGCATATCAAAACAGATACATGGACATTAAGCCATGATTACATTTTATGGTTTCATATGAAAAACAAATCATACAATTACGAATTCCTCACTTCACTTTTAATCAAACATATTTCAATTCTATAAATTTAGTATTCAATTCAATATTTGTTGTACGGAGTGTTTCCCTAACTACTTAGTAACTAGCGCACTTCATGTGAGAGAGTCGGGTATCATTCTATGTCCAATTAGAATGACGACTGCTAGACATGTGAGAGAGTCGGGTATCATTCCATGTCCAATTAGAAGGGCCACTGCTAGATATGTGAGAGAATCGGGTATCATTCCATGTTCAATTAGAAAGGTGGTTACTAAATTATACTGTACTATGTATATGTGTAGGAATCGGTCATTGAAATGACATAATTGAGAAGTAATGATAAATGTAGTGTTCCTATTGTACAATCATGATATACTATTGTTTTCTATATATACTCAAGTGTGTATTAATGTGGTATACTTACCCTATTTTTCAGTGAAAGTACCTCAGGAAATCCTTGACTGGGATTATGCTGCGCGAAGCAGATACGCAGAATGTGTCAAGAAAGGAACTCAAACATTCCACAGAGCTCGTGCAATGATAGTTGGATGCGCAGGGGCTGGGAAATCTACTCTGCTTAAACGTCTACAGAAACGTAGTCTGGACGAATTGAAACAGGTCCAGTCTACAGTAGGACTAGAAGTACATGAAGACATATTTGAGATTACTCCGGAATCTGATTGTTTAAAGGGTATAGATTAGACGTCTAGATAACTACATAATGTATTTTTGCATTATCAATTTTGTCATCACCAAATATGTGGCAGTATGTACATTAGCTCATATTTAGGTGACATATTTCTATATTCATATGAAGCAGATTTTATTCAAAAACGTCTACGTGAGAAAAAAAAAATTCTTGCTGTATTCTTCAATTCGACATTTAGATATATCGACGACTTTTTGTCTATTAACAATAATACCTTTCATTTATATGTCGGGTACAGACAGACAAGTTGATGGTGCAAGGATTTCAACATCTCGACTGAAGTCAGCATTTCGCAGATTTTATGGTCGTTATAATGATCTGGTTTGTTAATACAACCTATCATTGGGTCAAATGTTGTCTGACGTGTTTCATACCGATTGTTAGGCCGTTCTTGGCACACTAATTTTGACTACGGATAACTCCGTTTATCTGATCAGGATATGAACCTTGTGGTGGGTGTTACCGGTCGACAGAGGATGATTACTCCTCCTAGGCACCTGATCCCACCTCTGGTGTGTCCAGGGGTCTGTGTTCGCTCAACTATCTACTTTGTATTGTTTATATGATTTATGAGATTGATCACTGTTCGTTTTCTTCACCTTTCATTCCTCCATAATTCTATCTTATCTGTATGTCTCGTCATGTTTTCTATTAGATCTACCAGTTGACACAGATAAAGAGGGGAAACAACTCTTGAGCGTTGTGGACTTTGGTGGACAATGCGCCTATTACGCGTGTCACCAGGTCTACCTAAGTAGAAGAGCCTTATATCTTCTTGTTCTCAACATGTCTAAGAAATTTGATGAGAAAGTTGACCCCTCACTCTGTGAACAGGAAGGGACCATGTTTACTGACTGGTCGTATGGCGGTAAGTGACGTATAAGAGTATTCATATTATTCCTCAGATAATCTACTGAGAACAATACATATTGTATTAAGCTAAACATTTTAATTGTGGTAATTGTTAATAGTCGGACTGCTATGAATGCACATTTTGTGATGTTACATGTACACTATCTCCGTCAAAATTAACCTTATTTCTAAGTAAAATATTGCGTCCACAGCAAATGAAAATAATCCCCTCATGAAATAGCCTGTTTACAGAAAGAACATCAATCACACACAGGCATTATGCATGGTTGCAGTCTCTTATCCATGCACTTGCTTTTGATACAACCGTCAATGATAAATCGTTATATATACCGTAACGTGTTGTCAAAGTAATCATTGATGAATGTTCAGATCATTATACGCCATGTTTTGATGAATTGTACATGTATCATGGTATCAGTTTCCCCGTTCGTAATTTTAACATTTTGTCTCTCAGTTTTCTCATGTTCAAGTCCTATGTTTTAAGCTCTGAGACGTAAGACTATCACAATGAATCGTTGAAAACGTGTGTCTTGGCTCGAATATTGATTGTATGACTCCCTGGGCCTTCTATAATTTTGTCCCGACCCTGGAATGACCTATTTAGTCAATCCATAGCAAAGTAATGGAATCACCACCAAAATGATCAAGTTGAAATTCATTATCAGAATACTTCTAGAACACAGACTCTGAGACGTACTTATACATCAGCGGAACGCAAGGATAAAAAAACGTTGAACGGTTTAGGAACGAACAGTTTTATCTAGGAGGACGAAGGCTGAACGGTTTGAACAAACGGTTCTCAACAAGTGTTCCGGATTTGTGTGGGATGTCCGATGACGAGGATTTTGTTAAATACATGTACACAGTAATCAGTCAATGACAATACGTTTTTATATTTCATTCGGAATCTTTATTCTATCAATCTGAATGATATACAAATTACCGCCAAAACAAGAATACGCTCAATCCATTATCAGAATAGTTGTGTTGTACATAGGTAATATCTTAAAATAATTGTTTGTGTACATGCATGTACATATATCTGAAAACGCGTTCAGGGATGTTTTACAATTACGAATGCTATAAAGCATATTTAAAAAAAACAATAAACGTTTATTAGAGGAATTGTTTCTCCCTCCGATTTATAAGTTCGCTTTACAAGTATTCTATTTATTCAGGAACATTATTTTATCCTTCTTATCTCTACAGAATACCTGTTGTTTTGGTTGAAGTCAGTACATACCTACTGTGGCAATGACGCGCCCGTTATTATTGTCGGAACACATCTAGACCAAGCCGTAGGACAGGTATGTTGTTCTTTCCTTTAACTAACAAGAAACTATAAACATAAATTGATTCAATTGCTGAAATAAATTCATCAGAATATTTAGAATAACAAGGTTGTTTTGATTTGGCAAAAATAAGTTTTGTTTAAGAATCTTATGGCAAGGAAATTGGATCAGACAGTTTTAAAACGCAAAATCAGCTTGAATTTAAAGCGACCCGCTTTTGACCCCAATAAACTAAGTTCTTAAATTTATGACACTACTGTTATACAAAAGTCGAACTTACTTTAGTTGAATGCATATATGAGTGTCAGTGTAAAGCAAGATTATGACATTTATATTCATTAAGGATTTCCTGAAATAGTAGACCTTCAGCTACTACTTAAATAAGTATATCTGTCCAAGATGTTCCATGGATACTAAACAAAGTCTAATAATATTTCAAACATTCTGTTGAAAACGTATTCCGGTTCATTCCAAAGACTAAATTAAAAGAAATCAAATTCAGATATATATCATGGTCTTCATTCTTAACGCGAAACGAAATGATGCTGTATATGTTTGGGAGTGTGACTTCCCATAAAAGCGATTGGCACAGTGCATTTTTAACAAGACATATATACAAGTAGGAGTCATGGCGAAAGCGGCCTGTGGACAGGAGGTGCTTATTCTTCCTGGGCACAAGGTCCCTTTCTTTAAAAGTCGGTATTCCGAATAGGAGAACTGAGATTCATCACTGTTTGCTATATTTACCTTTTCATGAATATCTAAAGAAATCTCTAGATGCAATTTTTTGGAGTTTAGATACAAACATTGCCTAATGAAGGTCAATTTATTTTGATGAAAAATGTGTGATTTCTCAAATCTATTTTCTTTCTAGAAAAGGTTTGGTAATTCAAAGATGTAATGTAAAATATATCAATTTTCAATCCTTTGTCAAATACAAAGCATATATATATTAAAGTCCTTTTGGTTTGTTTTATTTCGAGTTCGCTGTGACAATCTGTATATCATGTGAATATAGCATGTTAACATTCATTTAGCAACAAATCGTGGTCGGTTTAATTTGCCGAAAACAAATCTTAATATCTTGAACCCGATTTCGTATTAATATGAAATATTAATTCAATGAATGTGAAATTCGCGGAATTTTTTGTTTCAGCGAATGAAATGTGAAGATAACGAACGATGTTCTCTCATAATTCCTATAAGCAATACAAAATAGATAGTTGCGCAAACACGGACCCCTGGACACGCCAGAGGTGGGATCGGGTGCCAAGGAGGAGTAAGCATCCCAGGTCGAACAGCGAGTTAATTCCCAGCTATACAGTATTCAAATCGACATATGAATGAAGATGAGGTTCTTAATAGATAAGCATCCTCGATGTATCTTAAGAGCTTGTCTACGAGAAAACCATGCAAATATATAAAAATGAAGGAAATGGTGGTCATCAATATCATTTCTAATCATTTATATCATTGGAGTATATGGTTGGAATAATTATAATTTGAGGTCAATTTATTGATAGGTCATTTCTATTTTTAGTAACAGCGCATTCTGTATTTACTCGTGGATTAGTCTTTGAACACAAGAAAAATCCTTAAATATTAGGGTTTTATTTTTTCAAAAATGCAAATCAATTCTGAAGGCTTATGAAAAGAATGGATTTTTTTTATGATATTTCCATGTAAACCACTTATGGAGAAATCATGTTTGACATCATAAGTGTCCATATAGAGATTACATGGAGCCTGTAATTTGGCATTGTGCCAAACTTTTTTCATTTTGTGTTATATGGTCATTTTTGAAATAGGTGTTGCTGCAAAAGTAACGCTTAAATTTCTTTAAAAGTGTATAATACTTTGATATCAAATCAGTGTCTGTAAAATATAAAAAATTGTACTTTGGACTTTTGGCCGTTCGTTTACAATTAAAATTTAAAAACTGACAAAAATTAATATTTTTAAGCATTTAAAATTATCTTTTAAAAGATTAAAGATTTAAAATTTGTGATATTAGATGCATAAATTGTTTGGAAATTTAATTTTATTTATAGATTTAACATTTTCTAATAAATAAATCCCAGTAATCTACTATTTTATATGAAAAAGGGGGTCTTTTAATGAAATAGACCTGTTGCTGGAATTACCTCCCCTTTGATGCACTCTTCATACGTAGAAGGTACAAAATGATAGCAATATTATGGAATGTTATGATTCCAACTTGAAATGGGATTTGAGAATTTGTACATCATGTTATGTGATATCAGTGAAATACATAACAGTATCTGTGAATGTAATCCAGAAATTTCTAAATATTGACAGGGTTTAAAAAGTATCCGCTACTTCGTCCTGTTATACTGCAAACTAGTACCATGCCAGTGGTCAGGCATTTTGTCATTGAAGAATTGAAAGCGTTCTTTCCTTGATAATTCATGCATTAACCGAGAATGCTTAGATGTTATATGGAGGAAATCAAAGAAAATATGCATCTATAGTCAGTCCAGATGGAGCATGTGAGGATCTAGTGCAGCCCCCCCCCCTCCCCAAATTTGCAAAATGCATTTACCATCATGATTGATGACAAAAATTTGTTATTAGTTTACATATATGCACTAAGTAATGAGGACAGGACAAAATAAGAAAAGTGTGAAATAAAAGTGCATAAAGTGAACTCAAAGAATGTATACTGTAACAGTTTGCTCGGTATCTTTCTTCTTCAGTGCTCAATGTAACAATATGACATACTTGATGCTTAATCATAGGTTACCATTCAACATGCGAAAATTTACACCTTTCTCTATTTTACCAACAACAAATATATAGATATTGTAAACTTATGGTATTACGTATATGTATATGCTAATGTAGTTTCTTAAAGTCATTGATGCAGGCAGAGTTTGGATCGTCACTATACTTTGTTCATCATGAGAAATTGATCGGGAAAAAATTTGGAAAAATCATTTATCTGACAGGGAAACCGAAGATTATTTCGATCAGGTCTCTTTAGCTAAATCAGCCCCCGCCCCCCTGCTTTTTTATGGCAATCAATAAACAATTGAAATGGAAGCTTGAACTGATGAATTAAATCCTTGGACCCCCCCCCCCCCCCATTATTATCATTATCAAGGATTTTGAGCTTCGGGTTGTGTTAAAAGTAATTTTTAGGGAGGTTGGGGGTTCTATAAAAAATTTGCTACCCGCCCACACCCTCCGCCCTGGTGATGAGTGCCAACTACAGGGCCTCTCCACCTAGCTACACTGTATGTGTTTAGACAGGACAGATTATACCAGCCGGGTCAGGTATAAACAATACATTTCAGTACAAATTATATTACAAGAGAACTTCTTTACTTTTGTGCGAATTCGGACGTTATTATTATCTGACTTTCATCTTCGGTGCAATTTATGTGATTACTGTCAGTTGGTATTTAAACTATATTTCATTTGTACGTGTAATGGTGTTGGTAGTGGAGTGTGAATGCAAAGAATATTTCTGTATTTAGATATATTCAACATTATTGACTATTTTATGATTTTAACAAGAGCATTTTACCATTACCACCCCTCTCAATATAATGTTTATAATCATTAATTTCCGGTATTGAATATGGCTGCTTCGAACTCTTTCGCATGGATTTAGAATGTAGAATAATACAAAAGAAAGACAAGAAAAGAACATGCACATTCCTTTTAGCTCACCGGGACGACTATCCGGAGAGCTACATGTATTGTAATGACCCCAGTGTTGGCGTCGGCGTCAATTTAAGGAAACATTTTAACCTGGTTTATATCTTCTAAACCAAGGGGGTAGGGTTTTGATATATCCCTTATTGATTCCCCATGAAGAGACCTTTGATGTGGTACCAAGACTTTCGACCTTGTGACCTTGAACTACTTTTTTAAAAAAAACTTCAACCTGGGCTGTCTTTTGAACCAATAGGGATAAGGCTTTGATATTTTACATATATAGATGCCTCATGAAGAGACCTTTGTTTTGGTTTGACCTAACGACCTTTGCCTTGAACTTTGACGTACTGTTCAAAAACTTTATCTTGGTTATATCTTTTGAACCAAGAGTGATGGATCTTTGATGTTTCAAACATAGATGCCATTTCTTGTGTTACCAGAACTGTCAACGTCGACCTTGGACTTTGACCTATTTTTCAAAAACTTTTAGCTTTTTGAACAAACGGTGAGATACAGTCATCTGACAACTCATGTTTATATGTACATATTAAGCATGTTATTTAATTGTTTAAGGGTTGCTGTTCAATTTTTTTCTGGGTACTTCATTTGTTAAAGTTTGATGACATCTAAAAATTCCTAACCACAAAGTACTTTTTATCTAATATATTGTACCTGACAACTTCATATGACGTGTTAACTGTCCCGAGGAAAAGATAAAGATTTGGGGTATTATACTGTGGATATTTATTAAGTTCTGTCTTCACACAAGTTTTACCTTTGAACTTAAAGCACACCAGTCTTTAAATTGGTTTAAATGTTACTATGGCAACAATTTTATTTGTTTTAGAATATTAATATTGTGACTCTCATACAACTTTTCAAAAGTTACATTGCTGTCTGGCTTAGTATTTGCGATTGAATTTGATTATTTCAGAATGTTTTCAATAACCAGTCAGATTTAAAAAAAAAAAGAAAAAAGATTTATCCTTATTGTATCCATGGGAAAAGCAAATCTATGAAGAAATATGATCCAACTGCTTGTGATATATTTAACTCTCTGTAGGACCACAATGTAAACTAGTCATTTGTACTAATCGTGCTATCCTGTCTAAATAAAGAATTTATTATATATAGCATAATATAAATTGACATGAAATTTGTTTTTTTAAAAATTGCATTTTAAAAGTACACAAATATCAATTTTGTTAAATTACAACTATTCATACGATGCATATTATTTTTTTAGAAACGTTATTTTTTCAAAATTTGCAATTTGTCACCATGGCAACCAGGACCCATAGCAACAAAAAATGATTGATACATACTTCTGGTCATCTGATGTGAAATGATAAAATTATATAAGACTTAATAAGATAACAAGGACCATGTATGGCAAACAGGTTTAGGTGGCTACCAGAATAAAATGCCCAACTTGAAGTGTTAATATATTTACTATAATCGAGAGTCCAAAGACAGATTTTTGATATATCGTAAATATACTTCTTCTCTATAAGATGAAAGTAATTTTGAATAAATCAAAGCGTTACTTTTTGACTACTAGTTGATTGAAAAGTTATCATTTTCTGCAATTTATCAAAATCTGGAATCGTGCCAAATTTGTGACCTTTGTGCACTTAAACGGATGTAAAATTTTAGATTCCCACTAAACAATATGAATGTGCATATCCAGTTGTTTTATAAACTGTGTCATTTTTAAAAATCCATTTTTCAATAACCTGTTAGAATTTTTAAATAGAAAGGGTAAAATATACATAATTTTACCCTTTTGTCAGAACAAAAGTGCTATTTTTAGTAACATGGCTGCAAATCCCTATCCAATGACTACACCCCCGAAAAAAATATGCCAAAGTATTTGATATTGATTTACTTTATTACACTCAACATATGTTGTTGATCCGACAACCTTGCTTCCATCACATTTTGCATGGTTTTCTCGTAGACAAGCTCTTAATGTCAAGGTGATGATGACATGAAGATATCCTTAATTTTCTTCTGACGTAGACGTTTTTTGAATAAATTCTGCTTCTCAAAAAGTTGGAATTTTATTGTTGAACTGTTTACATTCAAGAAGATTGATTTCGTGGGATCTCGAGGTTTTGCCTTCCTTATAATGTAATTCGAGAGTATAGTTTCTCCTCATGTAGACATTATATAAACCGTGTGTTTCGTTGTGGGTTGAAATTTGTGAATTTCACAAATATTGAGACCCCACAGAATCCAATGATTTAGCATTAATTAGTGAATAGGATATGCATATTAATGTTCTAGGATATACTTGATATATGAATGATTGTAACCGACAACCCTAACTTCCTACCTGAATTTTGGCACACATTCTTTGTTTTGTACAGTTAGACTAAAATCAAGTGAACTTGCATTTAGAACATGTTTGGCAATATTTCACGAAATCGAGGGGTTCCTTGATGACCCAGATTTAGCATTTCACTAAAATCTATTAAAAAAAAACAACAACAACAAAAAAACAAGACAATTCAAAAAAGAAAATGTGTCTGCATCATAATAAGCACATATTGTGATTTAAATAATCAATGTTTCGTAGTCGGTGATTTTCCATAAACGTCTGAATTATTTATTGCAGAACTCCAACATGTTGTACAACAGCATACTGGATTACCTCCAATTCGACAAGCACTTAAAGATTCACCTTGATAGAAAACGCTGCTTCGTTCTAGGTTTTAAGTCGGATGGTTCATCATTCCAGGACACGCTATCCGACCTAGAGAAGTGTATGGTTTCAATTGCTAAACAAGATAGATGGAGGGAAACTATTCCTACAGACTGGGCACTGTCTGAAGTTGTACTCCGAGAACTCAGAGGACGGAGAAAAAGAATGACATCGGTTACAGAACTCTCGAAAAGTTGTTTTGGGGAAAACAAAGACAAATACACACAAATCAGAGATATTCTGAAGTTTTACCATGAGATAGGCCTTATACTACACTTTGACGAGGATTCTCTTGCCGAAACTGTCATCATTGACATCCAGTGGTTTGTCGATTCCTTTAAGAACATAATAACCGATCCAAACCATGTCAGGGATATTGTTGATAACAACCACGATTGGTGTTCTTTTTACAAAACTGGTCATATATTAGACAGACTATTGACCGACATTTGGAGAAGACCTGAATTTGGAGAAGACTACTGGGAAAGGAATCAATACAAAGCTAGCTTGTTGCAATACATGCAACGACTTGGTCTCATCGCTGTTGGTACCTACGCACATTATATCCCCTGTATGAACAAGCTGACCTTTGGTATGCAGGAAGAGAATTGTTTTAAGTCTATCCAAAATAAAACATCGGTATTGGTCTTTCGATTTCACTTCTTGCCATATTTCTTTTATTTCCGTCTGATCGTTGCTTGTTTGACGAAAACCAATGGAGAATGGGAAGTTTTGAAAGACAATGGGCCTCGTTTGTATAAAAGCGTAGCTTGTTTTGTCTATAAACGACATGTAATAGCTCTCGCTGTGAACAATTATTCAATTCAGCTTCAGGTTTTTCAACCCAACAAAGATTTAATCAGGAAAGATGTCACTCTAGAAATCCGTGACAATATTGAAAGGTTACTGAATGGTCTGACCAGAAACTTTCACACGAAAATCATGTACACTGTAGGATATCAGTGTTCAGAGCAGGAAGTGTTTCGTGAACAAGATGACTGTTTTGTTGAAGAGAGAGAAATTCATGGGAAAGGAAAAATTACTTGCCCAAAACACGGACTGATTAATCATCATATCCTCAGGGAATCCGCTCTTTTGGTCTATTGGAAGCAGGTATCTTCATCAATGAGTGGTTCACAATTTATCCTTTATTTGAGATGTAAATTAAGAAAGAAAATATAATCCATGTACATCATATTCAGTTTATAATGCTACTCTTCCTTTTGATAGGATGTCCTAGCCGAGGTAACAAGTGAGTTGCTTTTTCTTTCGTCCCTGCTTTAGATCTAAGATAGTGATCAGATACACATTTTGTTAATGAGTAACCAGTTTTAGATAGGGATTAAATATACAATGTGTTCACAAATAAACATTTCAAAGTATATAATTTTAGCTTCAACTGACATGTAGAGTAAGCCGATCAAATTCAAAGTGTTTGATAATTGTTTGGATTTAGATTTGGATGGTCTTATTGACCAAGATGAGTGCATTAATCTGTCCGAGCCGGAGTTAAGGAAATTCAATTTCAAGACTTTTGACGAACTCACAAAGATTGGACGAGACGCACTCCAAGTTTACTTTGACGTCATATTTCCACCAATGAACCTATCCATTGTACTCAACAAGAACAAGCGTAATCTACAATCCAAGCTTAATGCAGATCAATTCAATGTCTTATTTCCAGGTATCCAAACCATCAGTTTTGTTCTCTTACTTAAGCTTACCTTTGAAAGGGGACTTATTGGTTTTGCACCTGCCAGTTGGTATACTGTTGTCCACTCAATAACTATAGACCGTTTGATTGACAAACATTTTAACTCCTGATTTTTCCTGAAAAGTATATGCGTTTGAAGTCACAAAGTCCAAGTTTTTTAATAATGGTCAATCTACCCTGAACAAAGAACTATGTTGAGTAGATCACTCCTACTGGTAATCTGACCCCGTTTCATTTTGAATCTCACAATGTCATAACTGAATTCATTCTGTAGATAATATATCTTTAGAACACTTTATCAGATAGAGCAAATGGTGAAAACTATTAACAGTGATTAATTCATAATTCTTAAATCGAATGCAAAATTAAGAGTTGGACAAACAATACCCCCGGATATACGAAAGGTTGGATCAGGTGCCTAAGATAAATATGCATCCCTTGTCTATTGGTCACACCTGCCGTGAGTCTTATATCTTGATCAGGTATACGAAATAATCTGTAGTCAAAATCAGTAAAGAAGGACCTAACAATTAGTGTGAAACATGTCAGACAGCAGTTTATACAATACAAGGTTGTATTGGCTGTAGTCTCTCTAGATAAAAATAAAAATAAAGCGAAACAAACTCTCGCGTATTGAAGTAATTCATAGACATGGACACCGTATGCAAATGATAAAGATAAACAGTATTATTATATCCAGAATTAATTGATGTATAGCATTTTGAGACCTATGATGAAAGTATAAGGCATGTTGACCAATGGGAGTAATCTGCTCAATATTTGTATTT